>NC_012872.2:33631128-33726311 GCF_000003195.3 Sorghum bicolor | reverse complement strand
AGATTTTCTTCTTCCTCTTGAGAGCCATTGGTTTCATCAAACTCAACATCATGCACCTCCTCAAGAGTACCACTAGCCAAATTCCACACTCTATAAGCTTTGCTAGTAGTGGAGTAACCAAGCAGGAAGCCTTCATCACATTTCTTTTCAAATTTGCTTAATCTAGTGCCTTTCTTCAATATGTAGCATTTGCAACCAAAAACCCGAAAGTATGCAATGTTGGGCTTTCTTCCATTCAAGAGCTCATATGGTGTCTTCTCCATCATTGGGTGACAATAGAGTCGGTTGCTATAGTAGCAAGCCGTGTTGATTGCTTCGGCCCAAAAAGAATGACTCACATTGTATTCACTCAACATTGATCTTGCCATGTCAATCAAGGTTCTATTCTTCCTCTCAACAAGACCATTTGATTGTGGAGTGTACTTGGCCGAGAATTGATGCCTAATGCCAAATTCATCACAAAGCTCATCAACTCTAGTATTCTTGAATTCACTCCCATTGTCACTTCTCACTTTCTTGATGGTTGTTTCAAACTCATTGTGTATTCTCTTGACAAATGATTTGAAGGTTGCAAAAGCATCACTTTTGTCACTAAGAAAGAATACCCATGTATATCTTGTGAAATCATCCACTATCACAAATCCATATTTATTTCCACCAATGCTTGTGTATGTGGTTGGTCCAAATAAGTCCATGTGCAACAACTCAAATGCCTTGCATGTGCTCATGATGCTCTTCTTTGGATGAGTGTTGCCAACTTGCTTTCCGGCTTGACATGCACTACAAAGCTTGTCTTTCTCAAATGTGACATCTTTCAAGCCTCTAACAAGATCATGCTTAACTAACTTGTTCAATTGTTTCATACCAACATGACCAAGCCTTCTATGCCATAACCAACCCATGCTAGATTTAGTGAGCAAGCATGTTGACAATTGAGCTTCACTTGCATTGAAATCAACCAAGTATAGATTCTCATATCTAAAGCCTTTGAATATCAAGTTTGAGCCATCTACACTTATGATCTCTACATCATCAACTCCAAATATGCATTTGAAACCAAGATCACAAAGTTGAGCTACGGATAGCAAATTGAAGTTCAAGCTCTCTACTAGTAGCACATTGGAAATGCTCAAGTCATTGGATATAGCAATTTTACCAAGCCCTTTGACCTTGCCTTTGCCATTGTCACCAAATGTGATACTATCAACACCATGATCATCATTTTGATTGATTGAATTGAACATTCTTGAATCACCGGTCATGTGTTGTGTGCACCCACTATCAAGCACCCAATGCCTTCCTCCGGCTTTATAGTTTACCTACAAAACAAATCAATGTTTCTTAGGTACCCATACTTGCTTGGGTCCTTGGAGGTTAGTGACTAAGCTTTTTGGTACCCAAATGGCCTTCTTCTTTGGACCCACAATTGGTGTACCAACAAACTTAGCATGCACACCCTTCTCACCCTTGGTAAGCACATAACAAGAATCAACAGGAATGTAAGACACATTAGCATTTTTCTTGTTCTTGTTAATTTTGTTGCAATTATGCTCTAGGTGCCCAACTAGCTTGCATTTGTTGCAATACCGACCATTGCTCTTCACAAAGCTAGGCTTGTGAGTTGCAAAGGCTTTCTTGCCCTTCTTGGGGGTATAGCCTAATCCCTCTTTGTTGAGAGAAAACCTTTGGCTACCCAAGCACTTTAGCAAGCGGGCCTCACCACCATAGGCTTTGCCTAGGGCGTGAGTGAGCTCATCCACCTCTCTCTTGAGAGTCTCATTCTCAACCTTTAGTGAGGTATCACAAGTGACACTAACACTAGAAGTAGAGGTAGAGTTGATGGTGGTGGATGAAGGCCTACATGAAGAGTTAGTGGCAACAACAATAGGTGGGTTGGGTGATTCTTTAATTAAGTCACATGTTGTGCCCACATCACATGATACAACAACCTTTTCCTTGTTCTCTTCTAACAACAAGGAGTGAGCTTTCTCAAGCTTGGTGTGAGCCTTGCCAAGCTTCTCATGGGCTTCCACTAGCCTCTCATGATTAGCATTGAGCTCATCAAAGGATTGCTCAAGAGCTTTTAACTTCTTGGCCAATTCTTTGCACTTCTTGTTTTTAGATTGAATGAGAGAATCGGCTTGTTCTAACATGTCCATGAGTTGTTCATTAGTGAATTCATTTTCATCATCACTATCACTATCATGTTCATGTTCACTTTCACTTTCACTCTCATCATATTGTACCTTGTGGCCCTTGGCCATGAAGCATGAAGGAGTGTCGAAGAGTGATGGCTTGTTGTTGATAGCAATGCTAGCAAGTGCCTTCTTCTTGGATGCTTTGTCATCATCACTTGAATCATCATCCGAAGAGGCATCACTATCCCATGTCACAACATAGGATCCACCCTTCTTCTTCTTTTTGAAGACCATCTTCTTCTCCTTCTTTTCTTTCTTTTCCTTCTTGTTCTTCTTGTCATGCTCATCATTGTCACTATTGTAAGGACAATCCGCCACAATATGATCGGGGCTCTTGCACTTGTAGCATAGCCTCACATGCTCCTTGTTCTTGAAGTTATCTCTTCTCTTTCTTGTGTGATAGCCCTTCTTCTTCATCATCTTGCCAAACTTGCGGACGAAGAGTGCTAGTGCTTCATCATCACTATCATCATTAGAGCACTCCTCATCACTTGATTCTTCCTTCTTGGCCTTGCCCTTGTTCTTGCTCTTGGATGAAGAACTAGCTTTGAATGCTACACTCTTCTTCTTCTTGTCATCATCATCCTTCTTTATGACCTCATCATCATCATTATCGTTATATTGATCTTCGGTCATGACATCTCCAAGTACCTCATTGGGAGATACACCGGTCAATCCACCTCTAAAGATGATTGTTCTCAATGTCTTGAACCTCTTGGGCAAGCACATTAAGAACTTGTGAATGAAGTCCTCATCCTTTACTTTCTCACCAAGGCCCTTGAGATCATTGATGATGACTTGGAGCCTATAGAACATCTCCGGTATAGACTCATCATCCTTCATCTTGAAGTTTGAAAGCTTGTCCTTGAGCATGTACAACTTGGCACTTTTTACCGTTGTAGTTCCCTCATATGTTTCTTCAAGTCTTGTCCATACTTCACTAGCCTTCTCAAGATCTTTGACTTGTTCAAATACTTTTGAATCAATGCCATTGTATATTGTGTTGAGAGCCATAGTATTGCATTGCTTGTTTGCTCTCTCATTGTCGGTGGGGTTAGCGGGGTCAAGGATCACAAAATCATTCTCCGTGACTTCCCACACTCTATCATTGATTGATCCAAGGTACATCTTCATTTTTCTCTTCCAATAGTCAAAAGAGCTTGTGCCATCAAAGAACGGTGGTTTGCCCCCAACATGGTTGAACACTATTTGAGCCATAATTTGAGCACCGAGGTTGTTAAGCCTTCACAAACGGTGACCACGGCTCTGATACCACTTGAAAGGTCCTAATATGGCTAGAGGGGGGGGTGAATAGCCTATTTAAAAATTCTACAAACCCACTAGAGCAAGAGGTTAGTAAATAACAAAGCGAAGCTTTTTGCTCTAGCTCTAATGGGGTGTTTGCAAGCCACCTATCCAACAATTCTATTTGATATAATCACTAGGCACACAAGAGCTATGTTACTACTTACAATAGAAAGCTACCTAAAGTTTCTATACAAGTAAGTAAGCTACTCTAGTTTGCGGGAATGTAAAAGAGATGGTTTGAACTTTATACCGCCGCGTAGGAGGGGATGAACCAATCAATAATATGAAGTCCAATCACCGGGAGAAATCCAATGAACAATCACAATGAAGACACACAATTTTTCTCCCGAGGTTCACGTGCTTGCCGGCACGCTACGTCCCCGTTGTGTCGACCAACACTTGGTGGTTCGGTGGCTAAGAGGTGTAGCACGAACCTCGTCCTTACTAGGACACCACAAGAACCTACCCACAAGTGAGGTAACTCAATGACACGAGCAATCCACTAGAGTTACCTTTCGGCTCTCCGCCGGGGAAGGTACAAGACCCCTCACAATCACCGGGAGATGGCCACGAACAATCACCAACTCGTGCCAATCCTCCTCCGCTGCTCCAAGCCGTCTAGGTGGCGGCAACCACCAAGAGTAACAAGAAAACCGCAGCCAAATCGATCCCCAAGTGCCACTAGATGCAATCACTCAAGCAAATGCACTTGGAATCACTCCCAATCTCACAAAGATGTTTAATCTATGAAGGAGATGAGTGGGAGGTGTTTGCTTAGGCTCACAAGGATGTTATGTATGCTAGAATGCCAAGAGTGTAAGCCCCAAGCCGGCCAAACACGTATTTATAACCCCTCAAGCAAATAGAGCCGTTGGCTCTTTCACTGGGCAAACTGCGGGGTCACCGGACGCTCTTAAAGGGGCACCGGACGCTCAACACCAGCGTCCGGTGCTCCAACATCAGCCACGTGTCACGCTCGTGTCAGAATCTAACGGTCACCTGCAGTGCACCGGACGCTGAGCAAGTGAGCACCGGACGGTCCGGTGCACACCGGACTCATGCGCAGAGAGCTCCGCAAACTTGCATGTTCACCGGACGCGAGCCACCGGACGCACCCTCAGCGTCCGGTGCTCACCGGACCCATGCGCAGAGAGGGTCGCAAAACGCCCGCACACCGGACGCTAACCACCGGACGCTCAAGCCAGCGTCCGGTGCCTATCGTCCGGTGCCTAACCCTAACCGAGTCAGGCAGCCTGCACACCGGACGCTCAGACACAGCGTCCGGTGCCTCTGAGCCAGCGTCCGGTGAGTGTTTTCTCAGCGAGAAACACTCCCGCGACTTCTCCAAATTTCCCACCGGCGCAATAGAAAATATGCACTTCATTTTCTCGAAAAGCGCCGAATCCCGCCTCGCAAGCTCGGCGGGAGGGAGAGAGGAACCCATCCTCTCTCTAACCTTCAAACTCCACCTCCTTCTCAAAGTGTGCCAACACCACAACGTGTAAACCAACATGTGCACGTGTGTTAGCATTTTCACAATCATTTTCTTTGAAGGAGTTAAGTTAGCTCACTAGGTTCTAAATGCAAGCACATGAACAATGACACCTAGTGGCACTTGATAACCGCTTAGCCAAAGCATTCCCCTCTTTATAGTACGGCTATCTATCCTAAATGTGATCACACCCTCTATGGTGTCTTGATCACCAAAACCAAAACCCTAAGCAATACCTTTGCCTTGAACTCCATAGGGTTTTGTTTTTCTCTTTCTTCTTTTCCAAGTTGAGCACTTGATCATCTTGTGGTCATCACCATCATCACCATGATCATCACTTGCTCCATCACATGGTATGTACCAACCTCATTAAGTCTACACACACTTAGTATAGAGGTTAGTACTAGGGTTTCATCAATTATCCAAAACCAAACTAGGGCTTTCAATCTCCCCCTTTTTGGTAATTGATGACAACCCTTTTTACAAAGATTTTCAATAAAATTTTCTCGGATTTATGTTGCTTGCCCAAGCATTTTACCATGTGCAAAGGTTATGGACAAGTTTCATAAACCCATATTGGTAGCAATTGCTCCCCCTACATATGTGCTAAGAGTTTGGATTTGAAAGCTTGCACATATGCTTGAATAGGAAATATAGGAGTTAATTTCTACCAAATGATGCTAAGGTGTAAAGAATAGACCTTTGAAGCGTGATACCAATCGGAGTTGCCAATGTATACCATCCTTAGCACCATTAGTAACTAGACATTCACAAAACTAGAACACCCCGTGAGATCAACATTATAAACAAGGTTCTAGTATCACTTGTGAAACAACTAAAAGTCTAGTTATACTACCTATGCATGCTAGTTTTTCATTTCATCAATCAAACTTACAACTAGCATACACCACACAAGCAAGGTATTGAAGAGAAAACTTCTAAAGCTAATGCAAATGCAAGCAACCATATGTTATGCACATTCAAATGCAACATACAAGTTTATGAGCTTGCTCCCCCTACTTGTGTGCTTCAAAATTTTAATTGATCCCCTTCTTTTATCATGTTACTCCCCTATCTTAAATCTTTGGGAAATTTTCTCCCCCTTTGTCATCAAAGACCACAAAAGGTGAGCTCAAATTTTAGAAAGGTTAGTGTGAGACCATGTGAAGTGAGACCATTTTACCAATTTTGTTCAATCTAGATTACTTGCCTAAGATATTTAACTCGGTTTGATCCAAGGACAAGCTTCTTCACACCTCCAAATAAGGGTTATCTTGTACCATGTTGAGTTAAACACTTATAGCTCATATTCTAGATCAAACACTAGGATTGCAAGCCCACAAACATGTCATATGCTACCACTAGATCAAGTCAAGCAAAAAAGCAATAGTGGTACCATACAAGCATAAAATTCATTTGATTTTCATGAATGATCCTAAGACATGTAAGGAATGACTAAATGCACTAACCAAGCCCTTAGCAAAGATGGATGACATGTCAATCAATTTTACCTTGCTTTGCTCGAAGGAGAGGCATGTCATGTAATGGGGGTGCATCAACACATATTTGAGAAGTCAAGTATGTTCAATTCATTCCGTAGCTTGCAAAACCTCTTCTCATCAAGTGGCTTGGTGAAGATGTCGGCAAGTTGATCATCGGTGCCTATACTCTCAATGCAAATGTCCCCTTTTTGTTGATGATCTCTTATGAAGTGATGGCGGACATCTATGTGCTTTGTTCTTGAGTGTTGAACCGGATTGTTGGTGAGCTTCACGGCACTTTCATTGTCACATAGCAATGGCACTTGTTTGAAGTTGATTCCAAATCCTTCAATGTTGCCTTCATCCATAGAATTTGTGCACAACAACTACCGGCCGCAATGTACTCCGCTTCGGCGGTTGATAGTGCAACACTATTTTGCTTCTTGGATGACCATGAGACAAGTGATCTTCCCAATAGTTGACATGTGCCCGATGTGCTTCTTCTTTCAACTTTGCATCCCGCATAGTCCGAATCGGAATATCCAACAAGTTCAAACTTTGCACCTTTGGGATACCACAAACCAACATTTTGTGTATGCTTCAAGTACCTCAATATTCTCTTTGTTGCTTTCAAATGACTTTCTCTTGGTGAGGCTTGGAATCTTGCACACATGCATACACTAAACATGACATCCGGTCTTGATGCGGTCACATAAAGTAGGCTTCCAATCATAGATCGATATAACTTTTGATCCACCATATTTCCACTTGTATCACTATCTAGGCTAAGAGGTGTAGCACGAACCTCGTCCTTACTAGGACACCACAAGAACCTACCCACAAGTGAGGTAACTCAATGACACGAGCAATCCACTAGAGTTACCTTTCGGCTCTCCGCCGGGGAAGGTACAAGACCCCTCACAATCACCGGGAGATGGCCACGAACAATCACCAACTCGTGCCAATCCTCCTCCGCTGCTCCAAGCCGTCTAGGTGGCGGCAACCACCAAGAGTAACAAGAAAACCGCAGCCAAATCGATCCCCAAGTGCCACTAGATGCAATCACTCAAGCAAATGCACTTGGAATCACTCCCAATCTCACAAAGATGTTTAATCTATGAAGGAGATGAGTGGGAGGTGTTTGCTTAGGCTCACAAGGATGTTATGTATGCTAGAATGCCAAGAGTGTAAGCCCCAAGCCGGCCAAACACGTATTTATAACCCCTCAAGCAAATAGAGCCGTTGGCTCTTTCACTGGGCAAACTGCGGGGTCACCGGACGCTCTTAAAGGGGCACCGGACGCTCAACACCAGCGTCCGGTGCTCCAACATCAGCCACGTGTCACGCTCGTGTCAGAATCTAACGGTCACCTGCAGTGCACCGGACGCTGAGCAAGTGAGCACCGGACGGTCCGGTGCACACCGGACTCATGCGCAGAGAGCTCCGCAAACTTGCATGTTCACCGGACGCGAGCCACCGGACGCACCCTCAGCGTCCGGTGCTCACCGGACCCATGCGCAGAGAGGGTCGCAAAACGCCCGCACACCGGACGCTAACCACCGGACGCTCAAGCCAGCGTCCGGTGCCTATCGTCCGGTGCCTAACCCTAACCGAGTCAGGCAGCCTGCACACCGGACGCTCAGACACAGCGTCCGGTGCCTCTGAGCCAGCGTCCGGTGAGTGTTTTCTCAGCGAGAAACACTCCCGCGACTTCTCCAAATTTCCCACCGGCGCAATAGAAAGTATGCACTTCATTTTCTCAAAAGCGCCGAATCCCGCCTCGCAAGCTTGGCGGGAGGGAGAGAGGAACCCATCCTCTCTCTAACCTTCAAACTCCACCTCCTTCTCAAAGTGTGCCAACACCACAACGTGTAAACCAACATGTGCACGTGTGTTAGCATTTTCACAATCATTTTCTTTGAAGGAGTTAAGTTAGCTCACTAGGTTCTAAATGCAAGCACATGAACAATGACACCCAGTGGCACTTGATAACCGCTTAGCCAAAGCATTCCCCTCTTTATAGTACGGCTATCTATCCTAAATGTGATCACACCCTCTATGGTGTCTTGATCACCAAAACCAAAACCCTAAGCAATACCTTTGCCTTGAACTCCATAGGGTTTTGTTTTTCTCTTTCTTCTTTTCCAAGTTGAGCACTTGATCATCTTGTGGTCATCACCATCATCACCATGATCATCACTTGCTCCATCACATGGTATGTACCAACCTCATTAAGTCTACACACACTTAGTATAGAGGTTAGTACTAGGGTTTCATCAATTATCCAAAACCAAACTAGGGCTTTCAACAGTTTGCACCTAATGCACCATAGTTTAAGAAATCATTTTGGACGCACTTGTTGGTACTCTTAGGTGAAGGTGCTCAAGTGGATGCTCGGTTCGGTCTGTTTGGAGATAGTTCTAATCTTGATACAAGATAGGTAGATGGTTTGCATGGAACATACCAAATGCTTGCAAATCAATCTGGACGCACATGATGGAACTCCTAGATGACGTGTGTCATACGAAATCTTGCTTCGGTCTGTTTGGAGACAGTGTTAGTTTCGGTGCAAGATTGGTGCAAGGTTTGCACATAATGCAGCATAGGCAAAGAAACCATTTTGGACGCACCCGATGGCACTCCTAGGTAAAAGGCTCAAGTGAAAGCTCGATTTGGTCTATTTGGAGATAGTGCTAATCTTGATGCAAGATAGATGCACGGTCTGCATGGAACGTACCATATGCTTAGAAATTAATTTGGACACACCCGATAGAACTCCTTGATGACGTGTGTCATATGGAATCTCGCTTTGGTGTGCTTAGAGACAGTATTAGTTTTGGTAGAAGATATGTGCACGGTTTACGCCTAATGCAGCATAGGCTAAGAAACCATTTTAGACACACCCAATGGTACTCGTAGTTGAAGAAGCTCAAGTGGAGGCTCCATTTGGTCTGTTCGGATATAGTGCAAATCTTGATGCAAGATTGTTGCATAGCTTGGATGGAATGTACCATATGTTAAGAAATCAATTTGGATGCACCCATTGGAACTCCTAGATGACACAGACGTGTGTCATATGGAATCTCGCTTCAGTCTGTTTGGAGATGATGTTAGCTTCGGTGCAAGTTAGGTGCATAGTTTGTGCCTAATGCACCATAGTATAAGAAACCATTATTGACGCACCTGTTTGTACTCCTAGATGAAGAGGCTCAAGTGGAAGCTCGGTTTGATCTGTTTGGAGATAGGGCTAATCTTGACGCAAGATAGGTGCATGATTTGTATGGAACATATCATATGCTTAGAAATGAATTTGGAGGCACCCAATGGAACTCCTAGATGACGTGTGTCATATGGAATCTTGCTTCGGTCCGTTTGTAGACATTGTAAGTTTTAGTGCAAGATAGGTGCACAGTTTGTGCCTAATGCAGCATAGTCAAAGAAACCACTTTGGACGAACTATTTGGTACTCCTGGGTGAAGAGGCTCAACTGAAAGCTTGGTTCGGTTAGTTTGGAGATAGTGCTAATCCTTATGCAAGGTAGGTGAATGGTTTGCATGGAACATACAATATGCTTGGAAATCAATTTGGATGCACCCTATAGAACTCCTTGATGACGTGTGTCATATCGAATCTCACTTCGGTCCATTTGGAGACATTGTTAGTTTCGATGCAAGATAGGTGCACAGTTTGCACCTAATGCACCATAGTTTTAAGAAACCATTTTGGACGCACTTGTTGGTACTACTAGGTGAAGGGGCTCAAGTGGATGCTCGGTTCGGTCTGTTTGGAGATAGTGCTAATCTTGATCCAAGATAGGTAGACGGTTTGCATGGAACATACCAAATGCTTGCAAATCAATCTGGACGCACATGATGGAACTCCTAGATGACGTGTGTCATACGAAATCTTGCTTCGGTCTGTTTGGAGACAGTGTTAGTTTCGGTGCAAGATAGGTGCAAGGTTTGCACATAATGCAGCATAGGCTAAGAAACCATTTTGGACGCACCCGATGGCACTCCTAGGTAAAAGGCTCAAGTGAAAGCTCGGTTTGGTCTATTTGGAGATAGTGCTAATCTTGATGCAAGATAGATGCACGGTCTGCACGGAACGTACCATATGCTTAGAAATTAATTTGGACACACCCGATAGAACTCCTTGATGACGTGTGTCATATGGAATCTCGCTTTGGTGTGCTTAGAGACAGTATTAGTTTTGGTAGAAGATATGTGCACGATTTACGCCTAATGCAGCAAAGGCTAAGAAACCATTTTAGACACACCCGATGGTACTCGTAGTTGAAGAGGCTCAAGTGGAGGCTCGATTTGGTGTGTTCGTATATAGTGCAAATCTTGATGCAAGATTGTTGCATAGTTTGGACGGAACGTACCATATGTTAAGAAATCAATTTGGATGCACCCAATGGAACTCCTAGATGACACAGACCTGTGTCATATGGAATCTCGCTTCAGTCTGTTTTTAGACGATGTTAGTCTCGGTGCAAGATAGATGCATAGTTTATGCCTAATGCACCATAGTCTAAGAAACCATTTTTGATGCTCCTGTTTGTACTCCTAGATGAAGAGGCTCAAGTGGAAGCTCAGTTTGGTCTGTTTGGAGATAGTGCTAATCTTGATGCAAGATAGGTGCACGGTTTGCATGGAACATACCATATGCTTGGAAATCAATTTGGATGCACCTGATGGAACACCTTGATGACGTGTGTCATTTGGAATCTCGCTTTGGTATGTTTAGAAATAGTGTTAGTTCCGGTGCAAGATATGTGCATGGTTTGCGTCTAATGCACCAAGGTCTAAGAAACCATTTTGGAAGCACCTGTTGGTACTCCTAGGTGAAGAGGCTCAAGTGGAGACTCGGTTCGGTCTCTTTAGAGATAGTGCTAATCTTGATGCAAGATAGGTGTACGATTTGCATGGAACATACCATATGCTCAGAAATCAATTTGGACGCACCATATGGAACTCCTAGATGACATATGTCGTATGGAATCTCCCTTCGGTCCGTTTAGAGATAGTGTTAGTTTCAGTGCAAGATAGGTGCATGGTTTGCACCTAATGCACCATAGGATAAGAGACCATTTTGGATGCATCCGATGGTACTCCTACATCACGGGGCTCAAGTGAAAGCTCGATTTAGTCTCCTTGGAGATAGTGCTAATCTTGATGCATGATAGATGCACGGTTTGCATGGAACATACGATATGCTTAGAAATCAATTTGGACGCACCTGATATAACTCCTTGATGACGTGTGTCATATGGAATCTCGTTTCGGTTCATTTAGAGACTCTGTTAGTTTTGGTAGAAGATATGTGCACGATTTACGCCTAATACACCATATGATAAGAAACCATTTTAGACGCACCCGATGGTAGTCGTAGTTGAAGAGGCTCAAGTGGAGGCTCAATTTGGTCTGTTCGGATATAGTGCTAATCTTGATGCCAGATAGTTGCATAGTTTGCATGGAACGTACCATATGTTAAGAAATCAATTTGGACGCACCCAATGGAACTCCTAGATGACGTGTGTCATATGGAATCTCGCTTCGGTCTGTTTGGAGACAATGTTAGTTTCGGTGCAAGATAGGTGCATAGTTTGTGCCTAATGCACCATAGTCTAAGAAACCATTTTTGACGCACCTGTTTGTATTCCTAGATGAAGAGGCTCAAGTGGAAGCTCAAATCGGTCTGTTTTGAGATAGTGCTAATCATGATGCAAGATAGGTGCACGGTTTGCATGGAACATACCATATGCTTGGAAATCAATTTGGATGCACCCGATGGAACTCCTTGATGACGTGTGTCATATGGAATCTCGCTTTGGTCTATTTAGAAATAGTGTTAGTTTCGGTGCAAGTTATGTGCATGGTTTGCGCCTAATGCACCATAGTCTAAGAAACCATTTTGGAAGCACCTGTTGGTACTTTGGTGAAGTGGCTCAAGTGGAAGCTCGGTTTGAACTGTTTGGAGATAGTGCTAATCTTTATGCAACATAGGTGCATGATTTGCAAGGAACGTACCATATGCTTAGAATTCAATTTGGACGCACCCAATGGAACTCCTAGATGACGTGTGTCATATGGAATCTTGCTTCGGTCCGTTTGTAGACATTGTAAGTTTTAGTGAAAGATAGGTGCACAGTTTGCGCCTAATGCACCATAGTCAAAGAAACCACTTTGGACGAACTATTTGGTACTCCTGGGTGAAGAGGCTCAAGTGGAAGCTTGGTTCGGTCAGTTTGGAGATAGTGCTAATCCTTATGCAAGGTAGGTGCATGGTTTGCATGGAACATACCATATGCTTGGAAAACAATTTGGATGCACCCGATGGAACTCCTCGATGACGTGTGTCATATCGAATCTCACTTCGGTCCATTTGGAGACATTGTTAGTTTCGATGCAAGATAGGTGCACAGTTTGCACCTAATGCACCATAGTTTAAGAAACCATTTTGCACGCACTTGTTGGTACTCCTAGGTGAAGGGGCTCAAGTGGATGCTCGGTTCGGTCTATTTGGAGATAGTGCTAATCTTGATGCAAGATAGGTAGACGGTTTGCATGGAACATACCAAATGCTTGCAAATCAATCTGGACGCACATGATGGAACTCCTAGATGACGTGTGTCATATGAAATCTTGCTTTGTTCTGTTTGGAGAGTTTGTTAGTTTCGGTGCAAGATAGGTGCAAGGTTTGCACATAATGCAGCATAGGCTAAGAAACCATTTTGGACGCACCCAATGGTACTCCTAGGTAAAAGGCTCAAGTGAAAGCTCGGTTTGGTCTATTTGGAGATAGTGCTAATCTTGATGCAAGATAGATGCACGGTCTGCATGGAACGTACCATATGCTTAGAAATTTATTTGGACACACCCGATAGAACTCCTTGATGACGTGTGTCATATGGAATCTCGCTTTGGTGTGCTTAGAGACAGTATTAGTTTTGGTAGAAGATATGTGCACGGTTTACGCCTAATGCGGCATAGGCTAAGAAACCATTTTAGACACACCCGATGGTACTCGTAGTTGAAGAGGCTCAAGTGGAGGCTCGATTTGGTCTGTTCGGATATAGTGCAAATCTTGATGCAAGATAGTTGCATAGTTTGCATGGAACGTACCATATGTTGAGAAATCAATTTGGATGCACCCAATGGAACTCCTAGATGACGTGTGTCATATGGAATCTCGCTTTGGTCTGTTTGGAGACGATGTTAGTTTCGGTGCAAGATAGGTGCATAGTTTATGCCAAATCCACCATAGTCTAAGAAATCATTTTTCATGCACCTATTTGTACTCCTAGATGAAGAGGCTCAAGTGGAAGCTCAGTTTGGTCTGTTTGGATATAGTGCTAATCTTGATGCAAGATAGGTGCACGGTTTGCATGGAACATACCATATGCTTGGAAATCAATTTGGATGCACCCGATAGAACTCCTTGATGACGTGTGTCATTTGGAATCTCACTTTGGTATGTTTAGAAATAGTGTTAGTTCTGGTGCAAGATATGTGCATGGTTTGCGCCTAATGCACCAAGGTCTAAGAAACCATTTTGGAAGCACCTGTTGGTACTCCTAGGTGAAGAGGCTCAAGTGGAAACTCGGTTCGGTCTCTTTAGAGATAGTGCTAATCTTGATGCAAGATAGGTGTACGATTTGCATGGAACATGCCATATGCTCAGAAATCAATTTGGACGCACCAGATGGAACTCCTAGATGACATATGTCGTATGAAATCTCCCTTCGATCCGTTTAAAGACAGTGTTAGTTTCAGTGCAAGATAGGTGCACGGTTTGCACCTAATGCACCATAGGATAAGAGACCATTTTGGATGCATCCGATGGTACTCCTACATCAAGGGGCTCAAGTGAAAGCTCGATTTAGTCTCCTTGGAGATAGTGCTAATCTTGATGCATGATAGATGCACGGTTTGCATGGAACATATGATATGCTTAGAAATCAATTTGGACGCACCTAATATAACTCCTTGATGATGTGTGTCATTTGGAATCTTGCTTCGGTTCATTTAGGGACAGTGTTAGTTTTGGTAGAAGATATGTGCACGATTTACGCCTAATGCACCATATGCTAAGAAACCATTTTAGACGCACCAGATGGTACTCGTAGTTGAAGAGGCTCAAGTGGAGGCTCAATTTGGTCTGTTCGGATATAGTGCTAATCTTGATGCAAGATAGTCGCACAGTTTGCATAGAACGTACCATATGTTAAGAATCAATTTGGACGCACCCAATGGAACTCCTAGATGACGTGTGTCATATGGAATCTCGCTTTGGTGTGCTTAGAGACAGTATTAGTTTCGGTGCAAGATATGCGCACGGTTTGCGCCAAATGCACCAAAGTCTAAGAAACCATTTTGGAAGCACCTGTTGGTACTCCTAGGTGAAGAGGCTCAAGTGGAGGCTCGGTTCAGTCTGTTTGGAGATAGTGCTAATCTTGATGCAAGATAGGTGCACGGTTTGCATGGAACATACCAAATGCTTGGAAAATAATCTCGACGCACATGATGGAACTCCTAGATGACGTGTGTCATACAAAATCTTGCTTCAGTCTGTTTGGAGACAGTGTTAGTTTTGGTGCAAGATAGGCGCAAGGTTTGCACATAATGCAGCATAGGCTAAGAAACCATTTTGGACGCACCCGATGGTACTCCTAGGTAAAAGGCTCAAGTGAAAGCTCGGTTTGGGCTATTTGGAGATAGTGCTAATCTTGATGCAAGATAGATGCACGGTCTGCATGGAACATACGATATGCTTAGAAATCAATTAGGACGCACCTGATATTACACCTTGATGATGTGTTTCATATGGAATATTGCTTCGGTTTGTTTAAAGACAGTGTTAGTTTTGGTAGAAGATATGTGCAGGGTTTACGCCTAATGCACCATAGGCTAAGAACCCATTTTAGACGCACCCGATGGTAGTCGTAATGTAAGAGGCTCAAGTGGAGGCTCGATTTGGTTTGTTCACATAAAGTGTTAATCTTGATGCAAGATAGTTGCACAGTTTGCATGGAACGTACCATATGTTAAGAAATCAATTTAGACGCACCCAATAGAACTCCTAGATGACGTGTGTCATATGGAATCTCGCTTCGGTCTGTTTGGAGACAATGTTAGTTTTGGTGCAAGATAGGTGCGAAGTTTGTGCCTAATGCACCATAGTCTAAGAAACCATTTTTGACGCACCTGTTTGTACTCCTAGATGAAGAGGCTCAAGTGGAAGCTCGGTTTGGTCTGTTTGGAGATAGTGCTAATCAATATAGGTGCACGGTTTGCATGGAACATACCATATGCTTGGAAATCAATTTGAATGCACCCGATGGAACTCCTTGATGACGTGTGTCATATGGAATCTTACTTTGGTCTGTTTGAAGACAATGTTAGTTGCGGTGCAAGATAGGTGCATAGTTTGTGCCTAATGTACCATAGTCTAAAAAACCATTTTTGACGCACCTATTTGTACTCCTAGATGAAGAGGCTTGAGTGGAAGCTCGGTTCGGTCTGTTTGGAGATAGTGCTAATCTTGATGCAAGATAGGTGCACGGTTTGCATGGAACATACCAAATGCTTGGAAAATAATCTGGACGCACATGATGGAACTCCTAGATGACGTGTGTCATACAAAATCTTGCTTCGGTGTGTTTGGAGACAGTGTTAGTTTTGGTGCAAGATAGGTGCAAGGTTTGCACATAATGCAGCATAGGCTAAGAAACCATTTTGGACGCACCCGATAGTACTCCTAGGTAAAAGGCTCAAGTGAAAGCTCGGTTTGGGCTATTTGGAGATAGTGCTAATCTTGATGCAAGAGAGATGCACGGTGTGCATGGAACATACGATATGCTTAGAAATCAATTAGGACGCACCTGATATAACACCTTGATAATGTGTTTCATATGGAATATTGCTTCGGTTTGTTTAAAGACAGTGTTAGTTTTGGTAGAAGATATGTGCAGGGTTTACGCCTAATGCACCATATTCTAAGAAACCATTTTAGACGCACCTGATGGTAGTCGTAATGTAAGAGGCTCATGTGGAGGCTCGATTTGGTCTGTTCACATATAGTGTTAATCTCGATGCAAGATAGTTGCACAGTTTGCATGGAACGTACCATATGTTAAGAAATCAATTTAGACGCACCCAATAGAACTCCTAGATGACGTGTGTCATATGGAATCTCGCTTCGGTCTGTTTGGAGACAATGTTAGTTTTGGTGCAAGATAGGTGCGAAGTTTGTGCCTAATGCACCATAGTCTAAGAAACCATTTTTGACACACCTGTTTGTACTCCTAGATGAAGAGGCTCAAGTGGAAGCTCGGTTTGGTCTGTTTGGAGATAGTGCTAATCAATATAGGTGCACGGTTTGCATGGAACATACCATACGCTTGGAAATCAATTTGAATGCACCCGATGGAACTCCTTGATGACGTGTGTCATATGGAATCTCACTTTGGTCTGTTTGAAGACAATGTTAGTTGCGGTGCAAGATAGGTGCATAGTTTGTGCCTAATGCACCATAGTCTAAAAAACCATTTTTGACGCACCTATTTGTACTCCTAGATGAAGAGGCATAAGTGGAAGCTCGGTTCGGTCTGTTTGGACATAGTGCTAATCTTGATGCAAGATAGGTGCACGGTTTGCATGGAACATACCAAATACTTGGAAAATAATCTGGACGCACATGATGGAACTCCTAGATGACGTGTGTCATACAAAATCTTGCTTCGGTCTGTTTGGAGACAGTGTTAGTTTTGGTGCAAGATAGGTGCAAGGTTTGCACATAATGCAGCATAGGCTAAGAAACCATTTTGGACGCACCCGATGGTACTCCTAGGTAAAAGGCTCAAGTGAAAGCTCGGTTTGGGCTATTTGGAGATAGTGCTAATCTTGATGCAAGATAGATGCACGGTCTGCATGGAACATACGATATGCTTAGAAATCAATTACGACGCACCTGATATAACACCTTGATGATGTGTTTCATATGGAATATTGCTTCGGTTTGTTTAAAGACAGTGTTAGTTTTGGTAGAAGATATGTGCAGGGTTTACGCCTAATGCACCATAGGCTAAGAAACCATTTTAGACGCACCCGATGGTAGTCGTAATGTAAGAGGCTCAAGTGGAGGCTCGATTTGGTCTGTTCACATATAGTGTTAATCTTGATGCAAGATAGTTGCACAGTTTGCATGGAACGTACCATATGTTAAGAAATCAATTTAGACGCACCCAATAGAACTCCTTGATGACGTGTGTCATATGGAATCTTGCTTTGGTGTGCTTAGAGACAGTATTAGTTTCGGTGCAAGATATGTGCACGGTTTGCGCCAAATGCACCATAGTCTAAGAAACCATTTTTGACACACCTGTTTGTACTCCTAGATGAGAGGCTCAAGTGGAAGCTTGGTTCGGTCTGTTTGGAGATAGTGCTAATCTTGATGCAAGATAGGTGCACGGTTTGCATGGAACATACCATATGCTTGGAAATCAATTTGAATGCACCCGATGGAACTCCTTGATGACGTGTGTCATATGGAATCTCACTTTGGTCTATTTGAAGACAATGTTAGTTTTGATGCAAGATAGGTGCATAGTTTGTGCCTAATGCGCCATAGTCTAAGAAACCATTTTTGATGCACCTATTTGTACTCCTAGATGAAGAGGCTCAAGTGGAAGCTCGGTTTGGTCTGTTTGGAGATAGTGCTAATCTTGATGCAAGATAGGTGCACGGTTTGCATGGAACATACCATATGCTTGGAAATCAATTTGGATGCACCTGATGGAACTCCTTGATGACGTGTATTATATGGAATCTTGCTTCGGTCTGTATGTAGACAATGTAAGTTTTAGTGCAAGATAGGTGCACAGTTTGCGCCTAATACACCATAGTCTAAGAAACCATTTTGGACGCACTATTTGGTACTCCTGGGTGAAGAGGCTCAAGTGGAAGGTTTGGTTAGTTTGGAGATAGTGCTAATCCTTATGAAGGTAGGTGCATGGTTTGCATGGAACATACCATATGTTTGGAAATCAATTTGGATGCACCTGATGGAACTCCTTGATGACGTGTGTCATATGGAATCTCGCTTCGGTCCATTTGGAGACATTGTTAGTTTCGGTGCAAGATGGGTGCACAGTTTGCACCTAATGCACCATAGTCTAAGAAACCATTTTGGATGCACTTGTTGGTACTCCTAGGTGAAGGGGCTCAAGTGGATGCTCGATTCGGTCTGTTTTGAGATAGTGCTAATCTTGATGCAAGATAGGTGCACGGTTTGCATGGAACATACCAAATGCTTGGAAATCAATCTAGACGTACATCATGGAACTCCTAGATGACGTGTGTCATACGAAAGCTTGCTTCGTTCTGTTTGGAGACAGTGTTAGTTTCGGTGCAAAATAGGTGCAAGGTTTGCACATAACGCAGCATAGGCTAACAAACCATTTTTAACGCACCCGATGGTACTCCTAGGTAAAAGGCTCAAGTGAAAGCTCAGTTTGGTATATTTGTAGATAGTGCAAATCATGATGCAAGTTAGATTCACGGTCTGCTTGGAACGTACCATATGCTTAGAAAATAATTCAGACACACCTGATAGAACTCCTTGATAACGTGTGTCATATGGAATCTCGCTTTGGTGTGCTTAGAGACAGTATTAGTTTCGGTGCAAGATATGTGCACGGTTTGCACCTAATGCACCAAAGTCTAAGAAACCATTTTGGAAGCACCTGTTGGTACTCCTAGGTGAAGAGGCTCAAGTGGAGGCTCGGTTCGGTCTGTTTAGAGGTAGTGCTAATCTTGATGCAAGATAGGTGCAAGATTTGCATGGAACATACCATATGCTCAGAAATCAATTTGGACGCACCAGATGGAAGTCCTAGATGACATGTGTCATATGGAATCTCACTTCGGTCCATTTAGAGACAATGTTAGTTTCGGTGCAAGATAGGTGCACGGTTTGCACCTAATGCACCATAGGATAAGAAACCATTTTGGACGCACCCGATGGTACTCCTACGTCAAGGGGCTCAAGTGAAAGCTCGGTTTGGTCTATTGGGAGATAGTGCTAATCTTGATGCAAGATTTGCATGGAACATACCATATGCTCAGAAATCAATAAGGACGCACCTGATATAACGCCTTGATGATGTGTGTCATATGGAATCTTGCTTCGATTCGTTTAGAGACTGTTAGTTTTGGTAGAAGATATGTGCACGGTTTATGCCTAATGCACCATAGGCTAAGAAACCATTTTAGACGCAACCGATGGTACTCGTAGTTGAAGAGGCTCAAGTGGAGGCTCAATTTGATCTATTCAGATATAGTGCTAATCTTGATGCAAGATAGTTGCACAGTTTGTATGGAACGTACCATATCTTTAGAAATCAATTTGGACACACCCAATAGAACTCCTAGATGATGTGTGTCATTTGGATTCTCACTTTGGTCTGTTTGAAGACAATGTTAGTTTCGGTGCAAGATAGGTGCATAGTTTGTGCCTAATGCACCATAGTCGAAGAAACCATTTTTGATGCACCTATTTGTACTCTGAGATGAAGAGGCTCAAGTGGAAGCTCGGTTCGGTCTGTTTGGAGATAGTGCTAATCTTGATGCAATATATGTGCACGGTTTGCATGAAACATACCATATGCTTGGAAATCAATTTGGATGCACCCGATGGAACTCCTTGATGATGTGTGTCTTATGGAATCTCGCTTTGGTCTGTTTAGAAACAGTATTAGTTTTGGTGCAAGATATCTACATGGTTTGTGCCTAATGCACCATAGTCTAAGAAACCATTTTGGAAGTACCTGTTGGTACTTCGGTGAAGATGCTCAAGTGGAAGCTTGATTCGGTTAGTTTGGAGATAGTGCTAATCCTTATGCAAGGTAGGTGCATGGTTTGCATTGAAGATACCATATGCTTGGAAATCAATTTGGATGCACCCGATGGAACTCCTTGATGACGTGTGTCATATGGAATCTCGCTTCGATCCATTTGGAGACATTGTTAGTTTCGGTGCAAGATAGGTGCATAGTTTGTGCACCATAGTCTAAGAAACCATTTTGCACACACTTGTTGGTACTCCTAGGTGAAGGGGCTCAAGTGGATGCTCGGTTCGATCTGTTTGGAGATAGTGCTAATCTTGATGCAAGATAGGTGCACGGTTTGCATGGAACATACCAAATGCTTGGAAATCAATCTGGACGCATATGATGGAACTCCTAGATGACGTGTGTCATATGAAATCTTGCTTTGGTCCATTTGGAGATAGTGTTAGTTTCGGTGCAAGATAGGTGCAAGGTTTGCACATAATGCAGCATAGGCTAAGAAGTGATTTTGGACCGACCCGATGGAACTCCTTGGTAAAAGGCTCAAATGAAAGCTCTATTCGGTCGATTTGGAGATAGTGCTAATCTTGATGCAAGATAGATGCACGGTCTGCTTGGAACGTACCATATGCTTAGAAATTAATTTGGACACACCCTACAGAACTCCTTGATGACGTGTGTCATATGGAATCTCGTTTGATGTGCTTAGAGCCAGTATTAGTTTTGGTGCAAGATATGTACATGGTTTGCGAATAATGCACCAAAGTCTAAGAAACCATTTTGGAAGTACCTATTGGTACTCCTAGGTGAAGAGGCTCAAGTGGAGGCTCGGTTCAGTCTGTTTGGAGATAGTGCTAATCTTGAAGCAGGATAGGTGCACAGTTTGCATGGAACATACCAAATGCTTGGAAAATAATCTGGACGCACATGATGGAAGTCCTAGATGACGTGTGTCATACAAAATCTTGCTTCGGTCTATTTGGAGATAGTGATAGTGCATTAGGCGCAAACCATGCACATATCTTGCACCAAAACTAACACTGTTTGTAAACACAGACCAAAGCGAGATTTCATATGACACACGTCATCAAGGAGTTCCATCAGGTGCATCCAAATTGATTTCCAAGCATATGGTATGTTCTTTGCAAACCGTGCACTTATCTTGCATCAAGATTAGCACTATCTCCAAATAGACCGAACCGAGCTTCCACTTGAGCCTCTCATCTAGGAGTACAAACTGGTGTGTCACAAATGGTTTCTTAGACTATGGTGCATTAGGCACAAACTATGCACCTATCTTGCACCGAAACTAACATTGTCTCAAAACAGACCAAAGAGAGATTCTATATGACACACATCATCTAGGAGTTCCATTGGGTGCGTCAAAATTGATTTCTTAACATATGGTACATTCCATGCAAACTGTGCAACTATCTTTCATCAAGATTAGCACAATATCTGAATAGACCAAATCGAGCCTCCACTTGAGCCTCTTCAAGTACCATCGGCTGCGTCTAAAATGGTTTCTTATCCTATGGTGCGTTAGGCGTAAACCATGCACATATCTTCTACCAAAACTAACACCGTCTCTAAACAAACCGAAGCAAGATTCCATATGACACACATCATCAAGGAGTTATATCAGGTGCGTCCTAATTGATTTCTGAGCATATCATATGTTCCATGCAAACCGTGCATCTATCTTGCATCAAGATTAGCACTATCTCCAAACAGACCAAACCGAGTTGTCACTTGAGCCCCTTGACCTAGGAGTACCATCGGGTGCGTCCGAAATAGTTTCTTATCCTATGGTGCATTAGGTGCAAACCGTGCACCTATCTTGCACCGAAACAAACACTGTCTCTAAACGGACCGAAGTGAGATTCCATATGACACATGTCATCTAGGAGTTCCATCTGGTGCGTCCAAATTGATTTCTAAGCATATGTTATGTTCCATGCAAATCGTGCACCTATCTTGCATCAAGATTAGCACTATCTCTAAACAGACCGAACCGAGCCTCAACTTGAGCCTCTTCACCAAGGAGTACCAACAGGTGCTTCCAAAATGGTTTCTTAAACTTTGGTGCATTAGGCACAAACCGTGCACATATCTTGCACCAAAACTAATACTGTCTCTAAGCACACCAAAGCGAGATTCCATATTACACACGTCATCAAGGAGTTCTGTGGGTGTGTCCAAATTAATTTCTAAGCATATGGTACGTTCCATATAGACCGTGCATCTATCTTGCATCAAGATTAGCACTATCTCCAAATAGACCAAACCGAGCTTTCACTCGAGCCTTTTACCTAGGAGTACCATCGGGTGCGTCCAAAATGGTTTCTTAGCCTATGCTGCATTATGTGCAAACCTTGCACCTATCTTGCACTGAAACTAACACTGTCTCCAAACAGACCGAAGCGAGATTTCGTGTGACACACGTCATCTAGGAGTCCCATCATGTGCGTCCAGATTGATTTCCAAGTATTTGGTATGTTCCAAGCAAACCGTGCACCTATCTTGCATCAAGATTAGCACTATCTCCAAACAGACCAAACCGAGCATCCACTTGAGCCCCTTCACCTAGGAGTACCAACAAGTGCGACCAAAATGGTTTCTTAGACTATGGTGCATTAGGTGCATACTGGGCACCTATTTTGCACCGAAACTAACAATGTCTCCAAGTGGACCGAAGCGAGATTCCATATAGCACACGTCATCAAAGAGTTCCATCAGGTGCATCCAAATTGATTTCTAAGCATATGGTATGTTCCATGCAAACCATGCACCTACCTTGCATAAGGATTAGCACTATCGGTGTTTTCCCCACGGGGGGACTCACCAACGAGTGAATTTGTATGCGTGCTCCCCTTTCCAGATGGTGATGCAAAAAGACACAAAGATTTATCCTGGTTCGGGCAAGAGAAGGCCCTACGTCCAGCGGGGGAGAAGAGTTTGTATTATTCTGCACCTAAGTGCTTGTACAGGGGTGAATACAAGCGTGGTATGAAGTAAGGTGGAGATGGGAGCTCTACTGCGTGTGAGCGTTGTATGTTGTGGTGTATTGCGTGTGTTCTCTCTTTGTATCGCCTCCCGGGCCTCCTCTTTTATAGTTCCAAGGAGAAGCCTAGAGTACAAGTATAGGCGTCAGAGTAGGGGTCGATAGAGGTATGGCGTGTGGACCTACTCGAGGCCTCTGTACCGGCGTGTTCTCGAGCCGTCCCGTCCTAGTAGCTTGATGATGATTACGCGTGCCCCTGTATCCCGCTCTGTGCACCGTCTTGGACTGGTTTATCAGTTGCACGCCTGTACGTCATGGTGGCAGATGCGTCGGAGTGGCTACAGTGTTGTCGTTCAACGCCCAACCCTTCCCCAGGAAGGAAACGTGTCCGATCGAGGGTCGATTGCTGTGTAACGCCTTGCTAGCCAGAGCGCTGACCTTGGACGTCTCGAGGGGGTCTTGATTAGATGTTCCAACCAAGCTTCCTGCGCCCTAACACGCCCTGGGTTATTTGGCGGAGAAGGCCACAAAAAGAATGATGGGATGGGTGCCTGCTTCCTATCACGCTTCCCGTGACCAGCGTGTTAGGTGAGAACGCGACAGGCGCATTAAATGCCCTGGTTCCTGTGCCCGCGTCAGGTGGCGGACGGCGTCCTTGCGCTCGACGCCTTCCGATTCGCCCGAGCCTATTTCCGTATTCGAGGGTAGCCGGCACTCGAGCCCTGATCGATTCGCTCGACACCCTTTCCGTCTTCGAGGCTGTGGCCGTCGATAACCGTACGCGTGACTGGGCAGAGCGTCGAGTAGGAAGCCTTGAATTGTGTATGGATAATCTCGACATGGACATCAGTTGGGGTACTGTAACATCCCAAAAATTCACATTCGAAAATCACTCGCATTAAAAATTATTTTCAAAATATATTTCAAAAACTATAAAATAATTTGAGCTCTATAGTATCTCCATCCATATTTTTCGCGCACAAATAATAGCAAGTACCAGCAAGCTTACATGCGAGAAAACATAGCAGTGCACCTACACGAATATATATCTCATGCATGCATGCAGGACATGCCACCGACCATTTGCATGCACCTGCATGCAAGGACACGGTGATTAGGCACCGTCCATTTGCATGCAACGTGCATGCAAATGAGACATCGTCCTTCGTATGAAATTAGGCACCGACCATGCGCTACAGTAGCATTTTTAATGGCACGCAGCTGAGCGCTTTGACCTATAAAAAGCCAGCCTCGGGTGCTCACTCTCACCACCCGAGAAACACGTTCACTCACTCGCTCACTCACTCTCACTTCGCGTATACCGTATACGGCCATACGCACAAGCCGAGGTCGACTGTCGTCGCAAGACGAGGTGAGCAGCTCATGAGCATCTCCTTGCTCTTCTCTGTCTTTCTGTAGTATTTTTCTGTATTTTTCCATGTATTTGTCTGTACCGGTTCACTGCCAAGAACTCCACGAATAGAACCATGACATACAGAAGAGTTCTAATGACCCCTACTAATTTCTCTCTAACCATGCATGTGTGGGCCAAGCATTAACTCCAAATAGTACATGCATGCATGCAACATGCACTACCAGCCAAACAAATGCCCACGTGAAGCATCCATTCCTTAATCATCGTTAGCCTTTTTCGCATGATTAAATTCCAACCATTTCACAAATGCCACATGCTAACTCTGATTTTAATAATTCTTTTTCCTAAATTCATCTAAAATCATGATCTACCTCCCATATTAATTTCATGATTTTTGGAGCTCATTTGAATTTATATGATTATTTATCTGTGCCTGTTGTCTGTGTCGTTCGTCACGTATTTTAGCTGACGGAGTGAACGAGCCGGAAAACGAGAACGTTGGAGACGAGTACCGCGAGTTTGACGCCAAGGACTCGGACTGTCAGCAAGAGTTTGCTGAGGACGCCGACGGAGGCAAGTCCAACCGATCCCCTTTGATGCATATTGATCCTATTTTTAAACACAACCCGTAGAAGCCGTTTTAAATATTGAATGTACGATATATGTACGAAGTATTTTCGCTGCTTAGTTAAAACCTGTTGAATAGCCATCCTTGAATTGATATTACCCGGTAATTGTCTTGTTCGAACCTAGGAACAAATATTATGCTATGACAGAAATATTATTTAGTATGCTTAGGACTTGTTACTCATCCTGTATACTCATCGCTATATTTTTCAAATATAATGACTTTAAAAGTAAAAGGTGTGAGTGGTGAAAATAAATTGTGGGTATTGTGAAAGGGTTAATGAACAAGTTATAGATGTGATTTCTATGGAGATGGGGCAGATGGGATCTCTTTTGGGATGCCCTGGTGTTGTGGCTTATACCTTGCGGGGTTAAGCGTGAAAATATCCGCCTTGTCTCGATTAAGGACTGAGTTGATGATTCATCTTGCCTAACTCATTTATCGTACAACCACTCGCCTTGCATGGGAAAGGCTTAGTCTAAATCCCTCTAGTTAGTATGGCAATCACCTGGAGGCAGGTGTGCAACGGGACACTAAGTGATGTATGTGAAATTGTGGAATTGTATGAAAAGAGCTTTGTGAATTATTGTGGTATCATGAGATGTGGCCTTATTGTTCCCGTGGTGAGCGCCATTACTTAGCTATGGAGGGTAATGACTTTGATGGATCTGTGCTTGCACGACGGTGTAAGTTATGGTATCCTACTTGTGGGAAAAGTGTACAACCTCTGCAGAGTGTAAATCTATCTGGATAGCCGTGTCCGCGGTCTCGGACGGGTTATGGTTTGGTTTCAACAACTAGATGGGTTGGGATGAGTGAAAACATGAGAGTGAGTGTGATTTTGGAAATAAATGGTTGACTGCCATTGTGTTGTGGGAACAAGGGTTCAACAACACTTAAAATTGTGATCAAACCCACATTTTTAGAAATACTATCATATATGGAAAAAGAGGTCTTTTACAACAGTATTTGTGAAATGAAACCTTGCATGTGTAAAAAGATAGCTTTATGCAAATAGAACTAAGCCTCATCCTTGATTTATCCATATGCATATATACTGTTATCCCCTTCCGTAGGGTAAGGTTGGATTTGCTGAGTACTTTGTACTCACCCTTGCTTTATTAAACAGAGGAAGATCCGGACTTCGATCCCGAAGTGGTGTTCGAGTAAGGTCGTGTCTGCACCCAACTAAGCCTGTGGCATTGGGACTCGTCAGATGTTCGATGGCGATATCGTTTGTTTCTGGGTCCTTTGGACCTATGTTGTATTTTGGTGTCTCATTATTATAGCGTGCCTTCATTGTCCACGCTTATCGAGACTACTGCGCTGAAACTTATCTGATGTAATAAATGTGTTACTAGCCTCCTGGGACTAGTATTGTATCACATTTGAGTTCCTGGTTTACCAGGGGCGCTTCAGGTACCCCTCACTGATATCCTCGACAGTAGCCCCCGAGTCTCCATTTGAGCGCTGGCGCTCGAGTGGAGGCTGTTTTTTCGTGGTCGAGTTTCCGTGGGGGCGCGCGAGCGACCCCGCGGGGGTAGCCCCCGAGCCCTTGGAGGAGTTTTTGACTCCTTCGACGGTTATATTGCCTAATTCACAGAAACGCTGTCGACACCAGTGGTGGAAGGTTCTGTTTGGCTCGTTTGGCGCAGAGGTTTCGACGTACTCTCGATAGAGCGAGCGTCATCCACCCCAGATTGAGCTCCTAACGGGTAGTCCAAGTGAGAACTTGAGCCCCTTTCGAGGGGTCAGCTGTAGCCCGGAGGCATTCTCATAAAGCGGGGTCGACGTGGTCGGGGATGCTGGTCTCATTCGATAGAGTCCAGTGGCTCGATGCCTCCCGTCAGGGGGATTCCTCTCGACTGTCTCGACCCTACCTTGGACATCCCCAGCGAGTTCTCGAGGCGGGCCTCGACTTTCGACCACTCGCCGGGCATCCCTGACTCTAGTGCTCGAGATCGGCTATCGAACCCTTTCGGTGGGTCAGCCTACGACCTCTCGAGACTCTCGTGGGTGCGTACCTTGGCTTACAAAGGAAGGAAGAGGCCGCGACGGTTCACCTTTTTGCCCGTTGGGCGCGTCTTTTCAGGCGGGAGCCGTTGCGACACTATATCGGCGCAGAATTCGTAGCATCCCGTCTGTGAGAGGAAAAAAGACCGTTAGGCGGCACATTCATGGGAGGAGTTACCGTATTTATCGGATCTGCCCGTTGGTGGCTGCCGTCTATAAATATCCCGTGGCCCGGTTGCCGTTCTCCCTTCTGCCTTCTGCCCTCATTCCTGCCTTTGCTTCCTTGCCATCTCACGCACGGGCAGTAGCGGATCTGCCTTCCTTCCACCCAAGGATGCCTGTGAGACTCGTCGCCGCCGACGACTGGCGCCCGTCGTCGATGAGGGAGCACCGGTTGCTAGAGCTCGAGAGGGAGGGACTCCTACGCCACCGCACATCGTTGTCGTCGTCGGAGTGGATCGCGCCGCCTGCGGACCACCGGGAGCCCAGGCCGCCCAAGGGCTATGTGGTTTCGTTCGCCAAGTTCCACCACCACGGCCTGGGCGCTCCTCCGAGTCGCTTCATGTGGGCGCTCTGCCACCATTACGGGGTGGATCTTCAGCACTTCTCCCCTAATGCCATCACCGTCGCGGCGGTCTTTGCCGCGGTGGGTGAGGGCTATTTGGGGATGATGCCCCGCTGGGACCTGTGGCTCCGCCTCTACAGGGGCGAGCTCTTCCACGCCCCTGCCGGAGCCGTTGGAGTGAGGAAACCCGTATGGGCCGGGTGCCTCAACCTGGTGTTGAAGACTGGCAAGACGGAGAAGCCACACGAGTACATCCTGGTGGGGTTGACATCGAACCACGCCGGATGGGACTCCCAGTGGTTCTACCTAAGGAACGACGATGGTCTCCTTCCAGCCTACACCGGCCGCCTGATCACGGAGCGCCCGGAGAACTGCACGTACGGCGTCGTCCAGGTCCACCAGTCACGGCTCGACCCCCTCCTCGACGCCTTGAAGAAGCTACGCATAGAGGGCCTGTCCGCCGCTCTCGTCCTCTCGGCCGTCCATCATCGGAGAGTTCTCCCGCTGATGTCTCGGCCGCTGAGGATGGATGAGATGGGGCCCGACGCTTCGTCCCGGGACCTCGAGGCGTGCCGGATGTCCAACGAGGCTCCGGCGGACGATGAAGTCGCGGCCCGGGTCAGGGCGGCCGTCGCCGGCGACTTCCAGCCGGAGCACGTCAATGGCTTCCCCATGAGGCCTGATGCGGGCTCGATCAACCTGGTACGTTCTTTCCTTGCGTATGGCTTTGATTCCGGATTTCCTTCGATCTCCTTTTTAAGCCCGTCCTTGCTCTCGCAGGGGCCGATCGACGTTCAGTCCTCGAGGCCTCCAGTAAAGGAGGACGAGGTCGACCGTGACAAGCGGCGTCAGTCCGTAGAGAAGCAGAAGTCCGCCAAGGACTCAGAGAAGAAAGAGAAGAAGAAGAAGAATCTTGACCGCCAATCATTAGAGGCGCGTCGAGCCAAGTCCGGGCAAAGGATGGAGCCCGAGGAAGAATCCCCCAGTGAGGACGACGGCAGAGACGGCGATGACGACAGCGACGACTCCGAGGGGATGGCGTCTCATCTCGACCGGATCCTTGAGGGTCCACCTCGAGGCGATGTCGACGCCCCGCGGACGGGAGCGCCAAAGGAGGGGCTAGGCGGATCTCACCGCCCCCGCGCCGACACCCCTCCCGCGCCTGCGCCATGTCGGGCCGCCCCGCACCCCCAACCTCCCCCAGCTCCGAAGGCGGGTGGCCGGGCTAAGCCCCAGGCGACGGGGCCATTGACCCGTGGCCGCGCCGCGGCCTCCGAAAAGGGAGACACTGGCCGCAGGAGCGCTAGCCCCGGCGCTCGCCAGGTGGGAGATGCTGGACCAAGGCCTGCGCCTGCCCATGAGGGGCCTAGAGCCTTGACGCGGGGTGGTTCGAGGCCCACCGGTCGAGGTACCGGCAGGCGAGCCGTTCTCCCTGTGGGGTAAGTTTTTCAATGATGTGATTCTCATCCTCCCGTTTCTTTGCGTTTTCTCGTATAGCGGTCTCCCTTATGCCCACTTCTCCTTCCTCAGGTTGAAGCGGACGCTTGAGCAGGCCCAGCCTTCAATCGCGAAAAGGCTCAAGGTGGAGGCGACCTCCAAGGATTCAGGTTAGTAACTTATTCCCGTAGTTATGGGATTTGTATTGTTCTCACATCGACCACCATAATGACTGACCTTTTTTTTGCATTTTATAGGCTCCTCCGACCCTCGACCGCCGACCGGCGCTGAGAGTGCCCCGCCCCATCCCCTGGCGGATGAGTCCGCCCCGTCATCGCCAAAACGGGCCGAGGCGCCTCAGCCCCAAGGGCGAGAGGGAGCCCCCGAGCCTCCCCGATCGGGGGTTGAGGCGGATCCGATCACTATAAGTGACGGGTCTGGCGGCGACGGGTCTTCGAGGGATACCCGCCCTATGGACGAGGAGGTCAAGGCCTCTCCCACCGCGAGACGGACTCCTTGGCCCATCGGGCTCCACTTTGTCGAAGAGTAGAGGAGGAAGGAGGAGAGAGAGCGTGAGCAGAAGACGCGGCATCAGCCACAGGAGGAAAAGCAGCTGCTGCCGACGGGGGAGAGGTGGGGCAGCCGTCAGCAGGTCCCCAGCTCGAGGAGCTGCTGGAGCAGGACCATCGCCAGGAGCCGCAGGAGCTCTAGGGGCAGCGACAGTAGAGGGGCTAGCAGTCAGAGGAACCGCTCGAGCCTCCCCCTCACAGTCCGCCCCAACTGGTACTACCGGCGCCGCAAGAGCCGGGGAACCAGGAGGAGGGTCTGCCAGTTTTCGGCCCTCCGACCCCGGCGTGGCTCCGTCCAGGGGCGCCCGCCGCAATCCCAGCAGAGTCGGGGCGGGCGGACGGCGTGGTGGCGCTTGCCTACATGATGCGCACCCCCGTCAACCCCGAGTCAGAGATCAGGAGGACAATCTACGGCATGGACGGAATCGCCCTGAGATTCCTCCGGGAGCGTCGGTCGTGGGAGGACCGTATTCCCGCTAAGGAGGACGAGGCTAGAACGTCGGGCGGAAGTGGAGGCGGCGAAACCGGGACCTAGAAGATGGTGGACGATGACGGGCGGTTCCCTTCCCTCGTCGACTTGTTCCTGCGCCACGGGGGGTCACTCGAGACCGTCGAGGAGCTCATCCACGGCGTCAAGGCGCGGGCCGACCAGGAGATTGAGAATTGGTGCCCCGACCGGATCCGCATCCGGGCTTCCACCGACCCGTCCGAACCCAATATTTTTTTGGACGACCGGAAGGAGGCCGAGAAGTGGGAGCACATCGAGGAGCTCCGCCTGTGGATGAAGCACACGGTGGGGCTCCTGTCGGACGTTGTTAACAATGGGCTCAGACCGGCCTACTTTGTAAGTACTTTTTAGTCCTTAATCTTTATAGAACATTTGGTTTCGTGTTCTAACTGCTCGACCACCGGCTCGCAGGACCTGAAAGAGACCTCCCGCATTAAGTCGAGCTTCATCCACGCCACGAGAGGCGACTAGGAGCAACTCCTCATCCTCAAGGATCAACTCCTAGAGTCGCAGGAGAAGCTCCACAAGGCCTACAAGGAGCTCTTGGCACTCGAGGAGGAGAAGAAGGAGAGGGAGGCTGCTCTGGTCGAGGCTCGAGAGGCCTCAAGGATGGCGGTGGAAGAGGCGACGCTGTTGAGGGAGCGGGCTATGACGGTCGAGGAAGCTACGTCCAAGGCCCGGGACGAGGCCCTGACCTACAAGAGCGCGGCTGCTGACCTAGATAAGGAGAAGGGCCTCCTCCAGACTGAACTCGCCTCCGCTCAGGAAACCTTCCAAAGGATGAAGGTGGAGTGTGTGAACGGCGAGATCGCTAGGCACGCCACAGAGGAGGCCAAGAAGAAGGCCCTTGAAGATCTCGAGGCGGAGCAGGCTCGATCCCGCAGCCTTTCTGACGACGTTGATCGTCTGAAGAGAGCGCTGCTGGAAAAAGATGGGGCCATTGCGCAAGCCGGCAAGGCGATCGAAGATCTGCGTGTCGCCAACACCGAGCTGGCGCGCTCCAACAGGGAGGTCGAGAGGGCCAATACCAACTTGGTTGGTGAGAACACGGCTCTGGAGGAGAGCATCCGTGGTACGTTTCTACTATCGAGTTTCTTTTCTGTGGTGTCCCTAGTGTTATCTAATCCCTTCATGCTGGTCCTTGCAGGGCTAAAAGATGAGCTACTAGCCGTCCAAGTCGAGGCCCGTTCCATCAAGACTCAGCTCGAGGGGGAGGTCATCTACGGACTGCGATAAGCGACCTTTCGGCCTCCTGGGAGCTCGAGCCTGTTGACGAGTTGAGGGAGGAGGCTCGAGGCGACGCACTCATCGACCAGCTATGCTACCTTGGAGCTACGCTGAGAGACCGGGTGCAGGATGCTCTTCACGTCGGGGTGAAGCGGGCGATGGCGGTAGTCTGCTCAGGCTTCTCTTATGACATGGAGGTGGTATCCCACGGCTTCGTCACCGACATCTCCAAGACTGATGCGGAGAACGAGGAGAGGCTCCACGCCTTGATCGACGACGCAGAGGTTCCTGGGGAAAGTTTGGCCAAGCTGTTTGAGCCAGAAGTACTTCCTCCTGAGACTAGCTCAGGCGCGGGCAAGGATGGTGAGGGTCGATATGCGGATTGAGGCCTGCGAGCCTACTCTGGGTGCCGAGGCCCTTTGTATAGTATTTTGCCACTCTATCTTGTGTAATATTGTGTTTTTAAGTGACTTATAACGTTCGTGAATGTTTGCCCGTTTTTCCGCTCGAGACTCCTTTGTTTCCTCTTGGGCCTATGTTTGTATTCCTCATTTGAACTTTTGTTTAAGGCGATCTCGACTGCCTCGAGGGTGAGGAGGCGAGCAGAGTTTCCATAGCCCGGGGGCGTAGGAGTTCTCAGGCTCGTCGTCTCTCGGCCCTTAAGGGGCTCGAGGCGCCTCTACTACTCGATCGCACGAGGTTTACTGATAGGAGCAAAAGGATTACTTGGTTTTTTATTCTTGGGGGGCACCCCCCCTGCTAGCCCCCGAGGGGGTATCGACTATGATGGGTCATAGTTGGTACTCCCTTCTAGCGTCGAGATTTCAATTCATGAAAATGTAAATTGCTTCGAGGGAAAGATCTTATTCATTCATGCATTCACTCGCAAGGCCTTGGTACAGAATGTACATGGGAACCTAAAGCTTTGAAATTCTAGGGGTAGAATCGACGTAGCTATTCGATGTTCCACGCGTTGGTGAAGATCGCCCCCTTTTCGTCCGCGAGCTTGTATGTCCCCGGCTTCAAGACCTCGGCCACTACGTACGGGCCCTCCCAAGGTGGAGTCAGCTTGTGGCGTCCTTGATTGCTTTGCCACCGCCGTAGGACGAGGTCGCCCACATTCAAGTCCCTCTTGCGCACGTGCTTGTCGAGGTAGCATCGAAGCTTCTGCTGGTATCTGGCGAAGTTGACGAGGGCCATGTCTCGAGCTTCTTCGAGTTGGTCGACCGCGTTCTCTTGAGTCTCTTTATTTGATTGCTCGTTGTATGCTTTGAGTCGAGGGGACCCATACTCGAGGTCCGTTGGGAGCACAGCCTCAGAGCCGTAGACCATGAAGAATGGGGTGTATTTTGTGGCCCTGCTTGGCGTCGTCCTTAAGCTCCATAGGACCGAGGAAAGCTCCTCGACCCATTTCTTGCCAAATTTCTTCAAGCAATTGTAGATCCTCGGTTTGAGCCCCTGCAAAATCATGTCGTTGGCACGCTCGACCTGGCCGTTAGTTCGAGGGTGGGCCACTGCAGACCAGTTCACACGGATGTGATGTTGATCGTAGAAGTCCAAGAACTTCTTGCCGGTGAACTGAGTGCCATTGTCGGTGATGATGACGTTGGGAATCCCAAACCGGTGAATGATGTCGGTGAAGAAAAGGACGGCTTGTTCGGAGCGGATGTTGGTGATGGGTCGAGCCTCGATCCATTTGGAGAATTTGTCGACGGCCACCAGCAAGTGGGTGTACCCCCCTTTTGCCTTTTGTAGGGGCCCTACTAAGTCGAGCCCCCACACCGCAAACGGCCATGTGATGGGGATCATCTGGAGAGCGTGGGCGGGCAGGTGCGTCTGCTTGGCGTAGAATTGGCACCCGTGGCATGAGCGCACGAGCTCGATGGCATCAGCGACGACCATTGGCCAGTAGAAGCCTTGTCGAAAAGCGTTCCCTATGAGGGTCCGCGGAGCAGCGTGGTGGCCACAAGCCCCCGAGTGTAGATCCTCGAGGAGTTTTCGGCCTTCTTCTTTGGTCATGCAACGCTGCAAGATCCCCGTCGGGCTTCGTCGATATGGCTCATTGTCTTCGCCATAGATTACATACGACTTGGCCCGTCGAGCAATACGGCGGGCCTCAAATTGATCTTCTGGTAGTTTGCAGCGGATTAGGTAGTCGAGGAATGGTGTGCGCCAGTCAAACAGTCGACCGGGCCGCTGTTCCACCTCCATTACCTTAGCTGTCATTAGTAGCGCTTCGACGGCATCAATTTGCTGGGCAAGAGCGGTTTCGACACCAACCCCCGAGCCTAAGTCGACGGAAGGCTCGTGCAGATCTTTCGAGAATGTGTCAGGTGGGACCGTGCCTCGAGTCGACGCGATCTTAGTGAGTTCGTCGGCCACCTCGTTGTAGCGTCGGGCGATATGGACGAGCTCGAGGCCATGAAACTTGTCCTCGAGTCGACGGACTTCTTTGCAGTACGCCTCCATTTTCGGGTCGTGGCAGTTTGAGGCTTTCATCACTTGGTCGATGACGAGTTGGGAGTCGCTCAGAACGTCGAGGCGTCGAACTCCAAGCTCGATGGCGATCTTCAAACCGTTGACAAGGGCCTCGTACTCTGCAACATTGTTGTACGCGGCAAAATGAATCCTGATGACATACCTCATATGAACGCCCAGAGGCGAGATGAATAGCAGGCCTGCCCCAGCTCCTGTTTTCATGAGAGACCCGTCGAAATACATCATCCACAGCTCAGCCTGAACTTGAGCCGGGGGGAGTTGGGAGTCAGTCCATTCCACGACGAAATCCACCAGGGCCTGTGACTTGATAGCTATGCGGGGTGCATAAGTGAGGGTCTCACTCATGAGCTCGACCGCCCACTTAGCTTGTGGATTTCCTCGCCAATGATCTTTCGCTTCTCTTTGTCGAAGCGGCGCAACCGCTGCTTCACTGGCTTGGAACCGGCTCGAATCTCTAAGGAGTGCTCGGCGACTTCCCTCGGTATGCCTAGCATGTCCGAGGGACTCCATGCAAACATGTCGGCGTTCGCACGGAGAAAGTTGACGAGCACGGCTTCCTATTTGGCGCTGATCGTCAGTGCCTTGCCGTCAGAGTTGTTGGGGTCGAGCGGGATCATCTTGGTTCCTTCCGCAGGCTCGAAGTTGCCCGCGTGGCGCTTGGGCTCTGGAGCCTCAGCGGCCAAGGCCTTGAGCTTCGAGACGAGCTCGGTGGAACCTTCGACTGCCTCCCCATACTTGACGCATTCGACGTCGCACTCGTACGCGTGCTCGTAGGAGGAGCTGACGGTGATGACGCCCTTGGGCCCGGGCATCTTTAGCTTCAAGTACGTGTAGTTGGGAATTGCCATGAATTTGGCGTAGCCTGGGCGTCCGATGATGGCGTGGTACGTGCCTCGGAACCCCACCACCTCAAAGGTGAGGGTCTCCTTTCTGAAATTGGTCGCCGTGCCAAAGCAGACCGGTAGGTCGATTCGACCTAACGGCAACGCCTTCTTCCCTGGTACGACGCCATGGAAACCACCGGCGCTTGGCTGGAGCTGCGTCCTATTAATGCCGAGGAGGTCGAGGGTCTCGAGGTAGATGATGTCGAGGCTGCTGCCGCCGTCCATCAACACCTTTGAGAGCCTGGCATTGACAATGATGGGATCAACGACGAGCGGGTAGACGCCAGGGGCGACTACCCTATCGGGGTGATCGTCTTGGTCGAAGGTGATGGGGGTGCTCGACCAGCTGAGGTACTGGGGCACCACCATCCTTGCCGCAAAGACTTCACATCATTCCCTCTTGCACTGTCTTGCGGTCAGCTGTGTCGAGGGGCCTCCGTAGATCATGTAGCAGTCATGGACGGCAGGGAAGCCGTCGTCGTCTTTGCCATCCCCTTTGTCGCCGCTCTTTTCTTTCTTTAGGTCATCACGGGCGTCCTTCTTGAACCCTAGACCATCAAAATGCTTTTTTAGCATACGACAGTCCTCAAGCTTGTGGTTGGCTCCTCCCTTATGGTAAGGGCATGGCTCCTTTAGCATCTTATCGAAGATCCCCATCTCTGGAGGGCCTCGGGGCTTTGTGCGTTCCATGGCGGCGACGAGATCGTCGTCGAGGTCTTCCCGCTGGAATGGTCGGGCCTTCTTCTTCTTTTTGTTCTTCTTGGGCCCTCGACTGGGACCCTCATCCTCATGGGTGGGCAGCTTGCCTTTCCTTCCTTCACAGCTGAAGAAGGCGCCGACCGCTTCTTCCCCTGCCGCGTAGTTTGCCACTACATCCATCAACTCGTTGACGGTATGTGGACGATTCCGGCCTAATTCCCACACCAAGTCCCGACTGGTGGTACCAGAGACGAAGGCCAGGATGACGTCGTGGTCGGGGATGTACGACAGCTCGGTGCGTTACTTCGAGAAGCGTCGAGCGTACTCTCGGAGGGTTTCTCCCGACTTCTGCTTACATTTGCTGAGGTCCCACGAGTTGCCGGGTCGTATGTAGGTCCCCTTGAAGTTACCCTCAAACACCCTGACCAAATCGACCCAATCGTGGATCTGGTTGGCCGGGAGCTCCTCGAGCCATCTGCGGGCGGTGTCAGAGAGGAAGAGGGGTAGCTGTCTGATGATGGCTCGATCATCCCCTCGAGCACCTCCTAGCTGACAGCCAGTCTGAAATCTGCCAGCCACAGCTCTGGCTTGGTCTCGCCGTTGTACTTTGCAATGCTGGTCGGCGGTCGGAATGGGCTGGGCAGTGGCGTGCTGCTGATTGCCCTGCTGAACACCCGTGGGCCTGGTGGCTCTGGGGCCATCCGGTCCTCATCGCTGTCGTACCTTCCGCCGCGATGGGCGCTATAACCGTGCTCCTCTGCGTCTCCATATCGACGGCAACGATTCTCGTCGATGTCACGTCGCGCGTCGTGTCGTCGTTGGTTGTCGACGGGGAGGACGAGCGTGGTCTTTTTCCCTCGAGGGGGCGGCTGCTGGTGGACTGATACCTCCTTTTCGTTGTGGGCTGGCTCATCGCGCTTTTCGGTGGCTGCTCCCCGACGTCGAGAGGCCGAGCTTTTGGCCTGCTGAACTGCTGCTACCTGGAGCAGAGTCTGCACCTCATCTCGAATGCGTCGCGCTTGGCAATTCGACGGCTCAGGCATATTACGCAGCAACATTGTTGCCGCCACGACGTTCTGGCCCGCTCGAGGGAAGCGGCTGACGGGTTGCTCAGGCTCTTCGTCTCCGACGATCTGCCTATGGACCTCTCGAGCTCGTCTGCGGACACTTCCGCCCGGTGGGTAAGGCAGGTCCTGCTCAAGAATTTGCTCGAGTAGGACCACACGCTCACGATCTTCGTCGAGTTTTGTCTTGAGCTCTCGCAGCTGCGCAAGTTGCGCGGCTCTGTCTTCTTGCGGCGGGGGGTCGACCTGTCCGTCGTTCCCAGGCATCCTGGGGTCTTCCCTTGCTGCAGGGGCTCGACCGCCTGCAGCGGCATCCTGCGTCTCGTCGGTAGTTTCTACCGCCCCGTCGATATGATAGCATTCCCTAGTAGGGTCGTAGCTATCGGTCTCGGAATCGGAGTCTGGCTCGGCGGCGTAGAAACATTCGCGTCCCTCTTCCAGCAGCCGCTGCCTGAGCGAGGTGATCGTGTATCGCCCAGGGCCTAGGCGATGGAGGCCTCATACCTGGGAGAAATCCGGCAGCTCGAACGTTGGTTGTTGTGCTCCAGGGTTGCGTGGGAGGACCATTGGTCTCTCTACGTACGTCTGGGCGTTTGGACATATTGTCCTGGCGAGCGACGCCGCGGCATTGTCCAGGCCGAACAGCAATGCTCTTCTTGGGGCGACCAGCCCATGTGGAAGTAGCCTGGCGGTAGGGGAGAGCGCGCGGGGCGCGTCACCTCCTATCGTCGTGTGATCCTTGCGGTGCCGAGTCATCATGCCCACGGCTTCGGCGCGCGGTGCCGTCGGCTCCTGTGTCACCTCCTGCCTGGCACGAACCGTCGGTCATGATGAGGCAGAAGGGCGATGATGGCGCTGTCCACGCCTCTTCTTGGGCGGGGAGGCGTGATGGCGAGGGCATCTCGGCGCCCTCGTCCGTGCTGGCGCAACGCGGGCTCCTCCCGGTCCTTTGATTGAGAGCAAGATCATGTCGTAGCCGGAGCCAGTAGACATGAACTCGAGACTCCCAAACCAAATCACCGTGGAGCGTGGAATCGGTGAAGAAAGAGTGGCCATCTGGAAAAGAATGGGAAATCGATGAAAACACGCAGGACCCCTACCTGGTGCGCCAACTGTCGGTGTTTTCCCCACGGGGGGACTCACCAACGAGTGAATTTGTATGCGTGCTCCCCTTTCCAGATGGTGATGCAAAAAGACACAAAGAATTATCCTGGTTCGGGCAAGAGAAGGCCCTACGTCCAGCGGGGGAGAAGTGTTTGTATTATTCTGCACCTAAGTGCTTGTACAGGGGTGAATACAAGCGTGGTATGAAGTAAGGTGGAGATGGGAGCTCTTCTGCGTGTGAGCGTTGTATGTTGTGGTGTATTGCGTGTGTTCTCTCTTTGTATCACCTCTCGGGCCTCCCCTTTTATAGTTCCAAGGAGAAGCCTAGGGTACAAGTATAGGCGTCACAGTAGGGGTCGATAGAGGTATGGCGTGCGGACCTACTCGAGGCCTCCGTACCGGCGTAGTCTCGAGCCGTCCCGTCCTGGTAGCTTGATGATGATTACGCGTGCCCCTGTATACCGCTCTGTGCGCTATCTTGGACTGGTTTATCAGTTGCACGCCTGTACGTCATGGGGGCAGATGCGTCGGAGTGGCTGCAGTGTTGTCGTTCGACGCCCAACCCTTCCCCAGGAAGGAAACGTGTCCGGTCGAGGGTCGATTGTTGTGTAACGCCTTGCTAGCCAGAGCGCTGACCTTGGACGTCTCGAGGGGGTCTTGATTAGACGTTCCGACCATGCTTCCTACGCCCTGACACGCCCTGGGTTATATGGCGGGGAAGGCTGCAAAAAGAACGATGGCACGGGTGCCTGCTTCCTATCACGCTTCCCGTGACCTGCGTGTTAGGTGAGAACGTGACAGGCGCATTAAATGCCCTGGTTCCCGTGCCCGCGTCAGGCGGCGGGCGGCGTCCTTGAGCTTGACGCCTTCCGATTCGCCCGAGCCTGTTTTCGTATTCGAGGGTAGCCGGCGCTCGAGCCCTGATCGATTCGCTCGACACCCTTTCCGTCTTCGAGGCTGTGGCCGTCGATAACTGTACGCGTGACTGGGCAGAGCATCGAGTAGGAGGCCTCGAATTGTGTATGGATAATCCCGACATGGACATCAGTTGGGGTACCCCTCACTGATATCCTCGACAAGCACTATCTCCAAACTGACCAAACCAAGCTTCCACTTGAGCCTGTTCACCCACGAGTACCAAATAGTGCGTCCAAAATGGTTTCTTAGACTATGGTGCATTAGGCGCAAACTGTGCACCTATCCTGCACTAAAACATATAATGTCTACAAATGAACCGAAGCAAGATTCCATATGACACACATCATCTAGGAGTTCCATTGGGTGCGTCCAAATTGATTTCTAAGCATATGGTATGTTCCTTGCAAATCATGCACCTATCTTGCATCAAGATTAGCACTATCTCCAAACAGATCAAACTGAGCTTCCACTTGAGCCTCTTCACCAAAGATCCAACAGGTGCTTCCAAAATGGTTTCTTAGACTATGGTGCATTAGGCGCAAACCATGCACATATCTTGTGAGATTCCATATTACACACGTCATCAAGGAGTTCCGTCGGGTGCATCCAAATTGATTTCCAAGCATATGGTATGTTCTATGCAAACCGTGCACCTATCTTGCATCAAGATTAACACTATCTCCACACAGACCGAACCGAGCTTCCACTTGAGCCTCTTCATCTAGGAGTACAAACAGGTGCATCAAAAATGGTTTCTTAGACTATGGTGCATTAGGCACAAACTATGCACCTATCTTGCACCAAAACTAACATTGTCTCCAAACAGACCGAAGCAAGATTCCAAATGTCACACGTCATCTAGGTGTTCCATTGGGTGCGTCCAAATTAATTTCTTAACATATGGTATGTTCTATGCAAACTGTGTAACTATCTTGCATCAAGATTAGCACTATATCCGAACAGACCAAATCGAGCCTCCACTTGAGCCTCTTCAACTACGAGTACCATCGGGTGCGTCTAAAATGGTTTCTTAGCCTATGCTGCATTAGGCGTAAACCGTGCACATAGCTTCTACCAAAACTAACTCTGTCTCTAAACAAACGGAAGCAAGATTCCATATGACACACATCATCAAGGAGTTATATCAGTTGCATCCAAATTGGTTTCTGAGCATATCGTATGTTCCATGCAAACTATGCATCTATCTTACATCTAGATTAGCACTATCTCCAAACAGACCAAACCGAGCTTTCACTTGAGCCCCTTGAACTAGGAGTACCATTGGGTGTGTCCAAAATGGTTTCTTATCCTATGTTGCATTAGGTGCAAACCGTGCACCTATCTTGCACCGAAACTAACATTGTCTCCAAACAGACCGAAGCGAGATTCCATACGACACACGTCATCAAGGAGTTCCATTCGGTGCGTCCAAATTGATTTCTTAACATATGGTACGTTCCATGCAAACTGTGCAACTATCTTGCATCAAGATTAGAACTATCTCTAAACAGACCAAACCGAGCCTCCACTTGAGCCTCTTCACCTAGGAGTACCAACATGTGCTTCCAAAATGGTTTCTTAGACTTTGGTGCATTAAGCGCAAACCGTGCACATATCTTCTACCAAAACTAATACTGTCTTTAAACACACCAAAGTGATATTCCATATGACACACGTCATCAAGGAGTTCTATCAGGTGTCTCCAAATTAATTTCTAAGCATATGGTACCAAATTAATTTCAGGAGTTCTATCACCGTGCATCTATCCTGCATCAAGATTATCACTATCTCCAAATAGACCAAACCGAGCTTTCACTTGAGCCCCTTGACCTAGGAGTACCTTCGGGTGCGTCCAAAATGGTTTCTTAGCCTATGCTGCATTATGTGCAAACCGGTTACCTATCTTACAACGAAACTAACACTATCTCTAGACAGACCGAAGTGAGATTCCATATGACACATGTCATGTAGGAGTTCCATCTGGTGCGTCCAAATTGATTTCTAAGCATATGGTATGTTCCATGCAAATCGTGCAGCTATCTTCCATCAAGATTAGCACTATCTATAAACAGACCGAACCGAGCCTCCACTTGAGCCTCTTCACCTAGGAGTACCAACTGGTGCTTCCAAAATGGATTCTTAGACATTGGCGCATTATGTGCTAACCGTACACATATCTTGCACCGAAACTAATACTGTCTCTAAGCACACCAAAGCGAGATTCGATATGACACACATCATCAAGGAGTTCTATCGGGTGTGTCCAAATTAATTTCAAGGCATATGGTACGTTCCATGCAGACCGTGCATCTATCTTGCATCAAGATTAGCACTATCTCCAAATAGACCAAACCGAGCTTTCACTTGAAACTTTTACCTTGGAGTACCATCGGGTGCATCCAAAATGGTTTCTTAGCCTATGCTGCATTATGTGCAAACCTTGCACTTATCTTGCACCGAAACTAACACTGTCTCCAAACAGACCGAAACAAGATTTCGTATGACACACGTCATCTAGGAGTTCCATCATGTGCGTCCAGATTGATTTCCAAGCATTTGGTATGTTCTGTGCAAACCGTGCACCTATCTTGCATCAAGATTAGCACTATTTCCAAACAGACTGAACCGAGCATCCACTTGAGCCCCTTCTCCTAGGAGTACCAACAAGTGCGTCCAAAATGGTTTCTTAGACAATGGTGCATTAGGTGCAAACTTTGCACCTATCTTACACCAAAACTAACAATGTCTACAAATGGAATGAAGCGAGATTCCATATGACACACATCATCAAGGAGTTCCATCGGGTGCATCCAAATTAATTTCCAAGCATGTGGTATGTTCCATGCAAACCATGCACCTACCTTGCATAAGGATTAGCACTATGTCCAAACTGACCGAACCAAGCTTCCACTAGAGCCTCTTCAGCTAGGAGTACCAAATAGTGCGTCCAAAATGATTTCTTAGACTATGATGCATGAGGCGCAAACTGTGCACCTTGGGTGCGTCCAAATTGATTTCTAAGCATATGGTGTTCCTAGGAAATCAAGCACCTATCTTGCATCAAGATTAGCACTATCTCCAAACAGATCAAACCGAGCTTCCACTTGAGCTTCTTCATCTAGGAGTACAAACAGGTGCGTCAAAAATGGTTTCTTGGATTATGATGCATTAGGCACAAACTATGCACCTATCTTGCACGAAACTAACATTGTCTCCAAACAGACCGAAGCGAGATTCCATATGACACACATTATCTAGGAGTTTTATTGGGTGCGTCCAAATTGATTTCTTAACATATGGTACGTTCCATGCAAACTGTGCAACTATCTTGCATCAAGATTAGCACTATATCCGAACAGACCAAATCGAGCCTCCACTTGAGCCTCTTCAACTACGAGTACCATCGGGTGCGTCTAAAATGGTTTCTTAGCCTTTGGTGCATTAGGCGTAAACCGTGCACATATCTTCTACTAAAACTAACACTGTCTCTAAACGAACCGAAGCATGATTCCATATGACACACATCATAAAGGAGTTATATCAGGTGTGTCCTAATTGATTTCTGACCATATCGTATGTTCCATGCAAACAGTGCATCTGTCTTCCATCAAGATTAGCACTATCTCCAGACAGACCAAACCGAGTTTTCACTTGAACCGTTTAACCTAGGAGTACCATCAGGTGCGTCCAAAATGGTTTCTTATCCTATGGTGCATTAGGTGCAAACCGGTTACCTATCCTAAACCGAAACTAACACTCTCTCTAAATCGTGCACCTATCTTGCATCAAGATTAGCACTATCTCTAAACAGACCGAACCGAGCCTCCACTTGAGCCTCTTCACCTAGGAGTACCAACAGGTGCTTCCAAAAAGGTTTCTTAGACTTTGGTGCTTTAGGCGCAAACCGTGCACATATCTTGCACCGAAACTAACAGTCTCTAAACGGACCAAAGTGAGATTCCATATTACACATGTCATCTAGGAGTTCCATCATGTGCGTCCAGATTGATTTCCAAGCATTTGGTATGTTCCATGCAAACCATGCACCTATCTTGCATCAAGATTAGCACTATCTCCAAACAAACCAAACCGAGCATCCACTTGAGCCCCTTCAAATAGGAGTACCAACAGGTGCATCCAAAATGGTTTCTTAGATTATGTTGCATTAGGTGCAAACTGTGCACCTATCTTGCAATGAAACTAACAATATCTCCAAACAGACCGAAGTGAGATTCCATATGACACACGTCATCAAGGAGTTACATCGGGTGCATCCAAATTGATTTCCAAGCATATGATATGTTCCATGCAAACAATGCACCTACCATGCATAAGGATTAGCACATCTCCAAACTAACCGAACCAAGCTTCCACTTGAGCCTCTTCAACTAGGAGTACCAATAGGTGCTTTCAAAATGGTTTCTTAGACTTTGGTGCATTAGACGCAAACCGTGCACATATCTTGCACCGAAACTAATATTGTCTCTAAGCACACCAAAGCGAGATTCTATATGACACACGTCATCAAGGAGTTCTATCGGGTGTGTCCAAATTAATTTCTAAGCAGATCAAACCGAGCTTCCATTGGAGCCTCTTCACCGAAGTACCAATAGGTTCTTCCAAAATGGTTTCTTAGACTATGGTGCATTAGGCGCAAACTATGCACATATCTTGCACCGAAACTAACAATGTTTCTAAACAGACCAAAGCGAGATTCCATATGACACACGTCATCAAGGAGTTCCATCGGGTGCATCCAATTTGATTTCCAAGCATATGGTATGTTCCGTGCAAACCGTGCACCTATCTTGCATTAAGATTAGCACTATCTCCAAACAGACCAAACCGAGCTTCCACTTGAGCCTCTTCTTCTAGGAGTACAAACAGGTCCATCAAAAATGGTTTCTTAGACTATAGTGCATTAGGCACAAACTATGCACCTATCTTGCACCGAAACTAACATTGTCTCCAAACAGACCGAAGTGAGATTCCATATGACACACGTCATCTAGGAGTTCCATTGGGTGCTCCCAAATTGATTTCTTAACATATGGTATGTTCCATGCAACTGTGCAACTATCTTGCTTCAAGATTAGCACTATATCCGAATAGACCAAATCGAGCCTCCACTTGAGCCTCTTCAACTACGAGTACCATCGGATGCGTCTAAAATGGTTTCTTAGCCTATGGTGCATTAGGCGTAAACCATGCACATATCTTCTACCAAAACTAACACTGTCTTTAAATGAACCGAACCAAGATTCCATATGACACATCATCAAAGAGTTATATCAGGTGCGTCCTAATTGATTTCTGAGCATATCGTATGTTCTATGCAAACCGTGCATCTATCTTGCATCAAGATCAACACTATCTCCAAACAGACCAAACTGAGCTTTCACTTGAGCCCCTTTACCTAGGAGTACCATCGGGTGTATCCAAAATGGTTTCTTATCCTATGGTGCATTAGGTGCAAATCGTGCACCTATCTTGCACTGAAACTAACACTGTCTCTAAACGGACCAAAGTGAGATTCCATATGACACATATCATCTAGGAGTTCCATCTGGTGTGTCCAAATTGATTTCTGAGCATATGGTATGTTCCATGCAAATCGTGCACCTACCTTGCATCAAGATTAGCACTATCTCTAAACAGACCGAACCGAGCCTCCACTTGAGCCTCTTCACCTAGGGGTACCAACAGGTGCTTCCAAAATGGTTTCTTATACTTTGATGCATGAGGCGCAAACTGTGCACATATCTTGCACCGAAACTAATACTGTCTCTAAGCACACCAAAGAGAGATTCTGTATGACACACGTCATCAAGGAGTTCTATCGGGTGTGTCCAAATTAATTTCTAAGCATATGGTACATTCCATGCAGACCGTGCATCTATCTTGCATCAAGATTAGCACTATCTCCAAATAGACCAAACCGAGCTTTCACTTGAGCCTTTTACCTAAGAGTACCATCGGGTGCGTCCAAAATGGTTTCTTAGTCTAAACAGACCAAAGCAAGATTTCGTATGACACACGTCATCTAGGAGTTCCATCATCTGCGTCCAGATTGATTTCCATGCATTTGGTATGTTCCACGCAAACCGTGCACCTATCTCGCATCAAGATTAGCACTATATCCAAACAGACCGAACCGAGCATCCACTTGAGGCCCTTCACCTAGGAGTACCAACAAGTGCGTCCAAAATGGTTTCTTAGACTATGGTGCATTAGGTGCAAACTGTGCACCTATCTTGCACTGAAACTAACAATGTCTCCAAATGGACCGAAGCGAGATTCCATATGACACACGTAATCAAGGTGTTCCGTTGGGTGCATCCAAATTGATTTCCAAGCATATGCTATGTTCCATGCAAACCATGCACCTACATTGCTTAAGGATTAGCACTATCTCCAAACTGACCAAACCAAGCTTCCACTTGAGCCTGTTCACCCAGGAGTACCAAATAGTGCGTCCAAAATGGTTCCTTAGACTATGGAGCATTAGGCGCAAACTATGCACTTATCTTGCACTAAAACTTATAATGTCTACAAACGGACCGAAGCAAGATTTCTTATGACACACATCATCTAGGAGTTCCATTGGGTGCGTCCAAATTGATTTCTAAGCATATGGTATATTCCTTGCAAATCATGCACCTATCTTGCATCAAGATTAGCACTACCTCCAAACAGATCAAACCGAGCTTCCAGTTGAGCCTCTTCGCCGAAGTACCAACAGGTGCTTCCAAAATGGTTTCTTAGACTATAGTGCATTAGGCGCAAACCATGCACATATCTTTCACCGAAACTAACACTGTTTCTAATCAGACCAAAGCAAGTTTCCATATGACACGCGTCATCAAGGAGTTCCATCGCGTGCATCAAAATTGATTTCCATGCATATGGTATGTTCCATGCAAACCGTGCGCCTATCTTGCATCAAGATTAGCACTGTCCCAAACAGACCAAACCGAGCTTCCACTTGTGTCTCTTCATCTAGGAGTACAAACAGGTGCGTCAAAAATGGTTTTTTAGACTATGGTGCATTAGGCACAAACTATGCACCTATCTTGCACCGAAACTAACATTGTCTCTAAATAGACCGAAGCGAGATTCCATATGACACACATCATCTAGGAGTTCCATTGGGTGCGTCCAAATTGATTTCTTAATATATGGTGCGTTCCATGCAACATGTACAACTATCTTGCATCAAGATTGTCCATATATCCGAACAGACCAAATGGAGCCTCAACTTGAGCCTCTTCAACTACGAGTACCATCGGGTGCGTCTAAAATGGTTTCTTAGCCTATGGTGCATTAGGCATAAACCGTGCGCATATCTTCTACCAAAACTAACACTGTCTGTAAACAAACCGAAGCAAGATTTCATATGACACACATCATCAAGGAATTATATCAGGTGCGTCCTAATTGATTTCTGAGCATATCGTATGTTCCATGCAAACCGTGCATCTATCTTGCATCAAGATTAGCACTATCTCCAAACAGACCAAACCGAGCTTTCACTTGAGCCCCTTGCCCTAGGAGTACCATCGGGTGTGTCCAAAATGGTTTCTTATCCTATGGTGCATTAGGTGCAAACCGTGCACCTATCTTGCACCGAATCTAACACTGTCTCTAAACAAACCGAAGTGAGATTCCATATGACACATGTCATCTAGGAGTTCCATGTGGTGTGTCCAAATTGATTTCTGAGCATATGGTATGTTCCATGCAACTCGTGCACCTATCTTGCATGAGGATTAGAATTATCTCTAAACAGACCGAACCGAGCCTCCACTTGAGCCTCTTCACCTAGGAGTACCAACAGGTGTTTCCAAAATGGTTTCTTAGACTTCGCTGCATTAGGCGCAAACTGTGCACATATCTTGTACCGAGGCTAATACTGTCTCTAAGCACACCAAAGCGAGATTCCATATGACACACGTGATCAAGGAGTTCTTTCGGGTGCCCAAATTAATTTCTAAGCATATGGTATGTTCCATGCAGACCGTGCATCTATCTTGCATCACGATTAGCACTAGATCCAAACAAATCAAACCGAGCTTCCACTTGAGCCTCTTCATCTAGCAGTACAAACAGGTGCGTCAAAAATGGTTTCTTAGACTATGGTGCATTAGGCACAAACTATGCACCTATCTTGCACCAAAACTAACATTGTCTCTAAACAGACCGAAGCGAGATTCCATATGACACACGTCATCTAGAAGTTCCATTGGGTGCGTCCAAATTGATTTCTTAACATATGGTACGTTCCATACAAACTGTGCAACTATCTTGCCTCAAGATTAGCACTATATCCGAATAGACCAAATGGAGCCTCCACTAGAGCATCTTCAACTACGAGTACCATCGGGTGCGTCTAAAATGGTTTCTTAGCCCATGGTGCATTAGGCGTAAACCATGCACATATCTTCTACCAAAACTAACACTGTCTCTAAATGAACCAAAGCGAGATTCCATATGACACACATCATCAAGGAGTTATATCAGGTGTGTCCTAATTGATTTCTGAGCATATCGTATGTTCCAAGCAAACCGTCCATCTATCTTGCATCAAGATAAGCACTATCTCCAAACAGACCAAACCGAGATTTGACTTGAGCCCCTTGACCTAGGAGTACCATTGGGTGCGTCCAAAATGGTTTCTTATCCTATGGTGCATTAGGTGCAGACCGTGCACCTATCTTGCACCGAAAGTAACACTGTCTCTAAACAGACCGAAGTGAGATTCCATATGACACACATCATCTAGGAGTTCCATCTGGTGCGTCCAAATTGATTTCTAAGCATATGGTATGTTCCATACAAACCGTGCACCTATCTTGCATCAAGATTAGGACTATCTCTTAACAGACCGAACCGAGCCTCCACTTGAGCCTCTTCACCTAGGAGTACCAACATGTGCTTCCAAAATGGTTTCTTAGACTTTGGTGCATTAGGCGCATGCCGTGCAAATATCTTGCACCGAAATTAATACTGTCTGTAAACACACCAAAGCGAGATTCCATATGACACATGTCATCAAGGAGTTCTATTGGGTGTGTCCAAATTAATTTCTAAGCATATGGTACATTCCATGCAGACCGTGCATCTATCTTGCATCAAAATTAGCACTATCTCCAAATAGACCAAACCGAGCTTGCACTTGAGCCCCTTTTACCTAGGAGTACCATCGGGTGCGTCCAAAATGGTATCTTATCCTATGGTGCATTAGGTGCAAACCGGGCACCTATCTTGCACCGAAACTAACACTATCTCTAAACGGACCCAAGTGAGATTCCATATGACACATGTCATCTAGGAGTTCCATCTAGTGCGTCCAAATTGATTTATGAGCATATGGTATGTTCCATGCAAATCGTGCACCTATCTTGCATCAAGATTAGCACTATCTCTAAACAGGCCGAACCGAGCCTCCACTTGAGCCTCTTCACCTAGGAGTACCAACAGGTGCTTCCAAAATGATGTCTTAGACTTTGGTGCATTAGGCGCAAACCATGCACATATCTTGGACCGAAACTAATCTATCTCTAAGCACACCAAAGCAAGATTCCATATGACACACGTCATCAAGGTGATCTATCGGGTGTGTCCAATTTAATTTCTAAGCATATGCCATGCAAACCGTGCATCTATCTTGCATCAAGATTAGCACTATCTTAAAATAGACCAAACCGAGCTTTCACTTGAGCCCCTTGACCTAGGAGTACCAGCGGGTGCGTCCAAAATGATTTCTTATCATATGGTGCATTAGGTACAAATGGGGCACCTATCTTGCATCAAAACTTACACTGGCTCTAAACGGACCAAAGTGAGATTCCATATGACACATGTCATCTAGGAGTTCCATCTGGTGCGTCCAAATTGATTTCTGAGCATATGGTATGTTCCATGCAAATCGTGCACCTATCTTGCATCAAGATTAGCACTATCTCTAAACAGATCGAATCGAGCCTCCACTTGAGCCTCTTCACCTAAGAGTACCAACAGGTGCTTCCAAAATGGTTTCTTAGACTTTGGTGCATTTGGCGCAAACCGTGCATATATCTTGCACCGAAGCTAATACTGTCTCTAAGCACACAAAGCGAGATTCCATATGACACATGTCATCAAGGATTTCTATCGGGTGTGTCCAAATTAATTTCTAATCATATGGTACGTTCCATCACTACAAGGATTTGACCCTTATAGCCCCACTTGTTTTCACAACACCACACATTTGGTTGCATTATTTGTTTATATGGCAACCAACGTCGCAATTGGTTGCGATATATGGGCCTTGTGGCCACCAAAATTGTGTGTTGTGTTAGTTATAATCTTCGTTGCAAGACATATGCGCTAATGCCATGGCGGAAAAGGTGGTTGCGAGTATGGGTGCGTATTGCCATAGCTAATGTTGAGTTGCGATAATATTGATGTTGCATTGTGATAGCTAGGTGTTGTTGCCACCATTGTAAAGTTGGTTGCAAGTAGTTGTGCATATGGCAATGAAGTAATTTTGTTGTGTTAACTTTGACATGTGTTGCGATAGATCAGATCTATATTGCATCCAAGAAATGATTTGTTGCAAGTAGTTGTGAATATAGCCACGATGAAACTTTATTGCCTTAATCTTGCCCTCAGTTGCAAAAGATCTTATTATATTGCAACCAAAATATCATTCGTTGCATTCATTGAGGTTCTGTTGCCACCAACTATATACGTAGCTATATTGGAGTACATGTCGTTGCAAGAAGAGTGATATTGCCATTAAAATATGTCCTTGAGCATTACTTATTATGCACGTGAGATCATAAGCAAAGGGGTTAGACCAGCTTACCACCCTAAAGTTAAAAACTAGTAAATAAAAAATAGGTAAAAATTTATAGCATCGTGGAAGCTGGCGATCCGGCCAACCCAATAGCAACACCTAGTGGCACCTGGCGTGTATCCATGGGAGGTCGACCAGACATGATTTTGGTTGGCTTAGCAGCATTAGGACATGATCAGCTCTTGGCAAGCATATAAAACCACTAAGGCACCCCCACACCAACATATAGAACCACTAAGGCACCCCCACTAGGCTACAATTCAAATCCTCAGTCGTACACACTAATCATAACAAGAAAACAAAAACAAAAACGAAACCAACAAGTAACAGCAAGATTAAGTTAGTAAATAAATAAAATCAACCTGTCAGTGATCGGGCTAATATAACTTAACGTCCAAGCATCCAAACTGACTATTACTGCATAAAACTACAAAGCTAATCTTCTATATGAAACCTATGTTGCAGTAATCAGCAAGATGATTGACACAAATAGAGAAGCATTTTATATTTTTTTTAAATAGAATTTGTAAGGTAAATGCAACACGTGTAGATGACTATGGATGCAAGCAAGCACAATGAATGTAAAATCATGCCAATAGATGAGGCGCTGCTTCTATCCATAACAATATTGCGCAGCTCATGAACCAAGCCTTAAATAAAACAAAGAGAAATTTGCACAGCTCATGAACCAAGCCTTCAATTCACAAAAAAACCACGAACATACACCATATATATATATAACAATATTGCGAAGCTCATGAACCAAGCCTTAAATAAAACAAAGAGAAATTTGCACAGCTCATGAACCAAGCCTTCAATTCACAAAAAAACCACGAACATACACTATATATATATATATATATATATCCAATATTTCACAGCTTAAGAACCCACCTTAATCAAACAAAAACTTGTGCAACTCTTGAACTAAGTCTTCAACTAAAAAAATTGCACCAATACATATAGAATCACATTTATGTAAAAAACTCATCATCCTGTCCTTGTCCTAAAGAGTTGACAGGTGCAACATATCCATCATCGATGTAGGTGTCATCAATATCATCATCTTCATCAACCATGTCTTCATCATTTGGTTCTAGCACAGGTATAGCTTTTTCAATGATGCTAGCATCTCCTGTCACTCCTTGGAGGTCGTTTCTTGCCTAATTTGTCAACTCTTCATGTTGGCTAGAAATGGTCATAGTCTCCACACCAACATCGAGTGAGTCAATATCAATATGTCCTTGCTGTTCAGTCTGTTCAGATTCTGGCATGGAAAATAAAAGTCCTAGGCTTCATTCTAACAACACTGCTCCAATTAGATTTATTTGCACATTTGACATAAAAAACCTGCTCAACTTGAGTCGCCAGAACATAAGGATCATTTACATATCGACGACGAGTTGTATCGATATCTATAATCCCATATTGATGTTTACTGTAACCTCTACTTTTGTTCTTAGTAGTGGCAGGAACGTCAAACCAATCACACTCAAACAATATGACTTCTTTTTTATGAGGAAAATCAAGTGTGATGATCTTTTTAAGGACACCATACCAATCCATATTGCATGTACTGTCATCACCCTTCACTAAAACTCTAGAATTTTGTGTACTGAAGCTGACCTGTATAGAAGCCGTTCGAAAAAGAAAATCATGGATAAAGCATCTGCTAAAAACACGAGCCATGTAATGAGGACCCTGAGAAAGAGCATATAGCTCCTCACTAATCTTCCGTTCTGTATAATGTACCTTCATCTGCACCCCATTAAAATAAATAAATAAATAAATAAATAAGACAATTGCTATACTTTTTAAAAATGTATATAATAATATTGCTCACCTTACGTTCAAACCACCCAACAAAATGCTCCCTGTGTCGCTTATCAATGCCGTGTGCGCTAGTTCTCCTTAGTAGCTCCTTATGCTCACTATATATTGGTACAAATTGCATCAGTATACCATTAATCATGTGTAATATTCTGCTCTTACTTATCTACTATGAAAAAATATAAAAACACAAAAAAGTGGTAGCAACAGCTTACTTAATCCATGAACTTGCCTCATCACAGTTTGATAATATGTAGTGACGCATCCGCAGCATGTCAGATCTAGAAGTAGGCTTAAGTTTGCAGCCTTTCTTACTATAGTCGATGCTCCCAAATATGCTAAGCCCAGCCGGTGGTTCATTCACTGCGCTCCTCTCATGACGCGCTGGGCGATCTAGGTTCATGTCAATGTCTTCTAGGAACCGAGAGCAAAATGTCATGCACTCCTCGGAGATATATCCCTCCGCTATCGAACCTTCTGGATGTGCCTTGTTCCTAACATATCCTTTAAGTGTGCGTAGATACCTCTCGATCGGATACATCCACCGATAACACACTGGTCCTCCAATTTTAGTCTCCTCAGCTAAATGAACCGGCAAGTGCATCATAATGTCAAAAAATGCTGGAGGGAATATCATCTCAAGCTGACATAAAGTCTCTGCAATTGAAGAGCTTAGTTTTTCAATGACACTTTGAACTAGTTCCTTTGAACATAGCATATTGAAAAACCTGCTAAGCTCAATCAATGGTTTAACAACATCTGCAGGCAATATGTGGCGTGCAACTAAGGGTAATAGTTTGTGTAAAATAACATGATAGTGATGTGACTTTAGTCCAGAAACCTTACATCCATTGACATCCACACATCTCTTTATATTAGATGCGTAACCATCAGGCATCTTCACTCCCTCTAAGAATGTACATAACATTATCTTCTCGTCCTTACCTAAGGAGTATAGTGATGGTGGCAAAGTATACAGACCATTCTCTAGCACTGGATGTTGGTCCTGCCTTATCCCAAGATGTTGCATGTCAAGCCGTGCCTTGTCACTATCCTTACACTTACCATCTATGCCAAGCAATGTCCCAATTGTGCTCTCACAGATATTTTTCTCTATGTGCATAACATCCAAATTATGCCTAAGAAGCAACTTTTTCCAGTAAGGCAACTCAAAAAATATACTCTTCTTCCTCCAATTGTGCCACCTACTCTCTTCTTAACGTTGCTTCCTCTTCTTTGTGGCTATTCCAAATTTTGGTTGATCAATACTTTCATACTATTGTATATCTTGTGCACCAGTCAGTGGCACAGGTGCCTCCCTCGTCTCTGTCTTGTTGTTGAAGCTGGTTTTGTTCCTATGCCACCTATGGTTCCGAGGTAGAAACCGACGCTGACCCAAGTAGCAGTGCTTTGACCCAATTTTCAACCATAAGTAGTTTGTATCTTTGTGGCAGTATGGGCATGCAAACTTTCCTTTAGTACTCCAGCCAGATAGCATGGCATAGGCAGGGAAATCATTTATGGTCCATAGTAGAAGTGCACGGCGAGTAAAATTTTTCTTCTCCTTCGCATCCCATGTTTTAACACCTTTCACCCACAATTCCTTAAGCTCATCAATCAAGTGCTGCAAATAGACATCAATATTCATTCCAGGAGATTTTGGACCTGGTATTAGCATAGACATCGTCCAATACGGTTGTTTCAAACACAACCAAGGAGGCAAGTTGTAAGGGATTAGGATGACAGGACATGTACTGTATGCAACATTCAACATCCCAAATGGATTGAAGCCATCAGCTGCAAGACCGAGCCTTACATTGCGAGGGTCCAATGCAAAATTCTTAAACTCTCCATCCACATGCTGCCATGCCAATGAATCTGCAGGGTGACGCATTTTCTCATCACGCACTAGTTCTTCCTTATGCCAACGCATCATTGAAGATGTCGATGCTCTCATATACAATCTTTGCAAACGAGGAATAAGTGGAAAATAACAAAGGATCTTACGTGGAAAACACTTCTTTCCACCAGCAGAGACAATAGGATCATCCTTTTCAGTACCCCCAGTCTCTTTCCACCTAGACTCACCACATGTTGGACAGTTATTCCTTTCAGCATAATCCCCACGAAATAACACACAATCATTCACACATGCATGAATCTTTTGGTAATCAAGGCCAAGATCTCGAACAACCTTCTTCACTTTGTCCAAGGGAGTTGGGAGACAATGGCCATCAGGGAGCACAAGCAAGAACAGGCGAAGTATGCGTTCCAAGCAACTGTTACTAAGACCATCCATGCACTTAATCTGATATAGCATGACAATGAAAGAAACCTTTGTAACCTCCTTGCAACCTGGATACAATTCCTTCTTTGCCTCTACTAATAACTGGTAAAGTTTCTTTGCACTCTCATTTGGGTCTTCCTCATCATTTCCTATGACATCTCCATATATAACACCACTGATCAGTGAAGAAATCAGCTCATAGGAACCATCTACATGATCTCTCGCAGCTTCATCAGCGTTGTCCTTCTCAACTAATAAAGGCTGACCATTACCTTCTCCTTGGATGAAACTCTCATCAAACCCTCTCAGTGCCAAGTGAGTTCGAACCTCTTTTTGAGTTCGATAAGACATGCAACGGCATCGAGTACATGGACATGGAGCAGTTTCTTCTTCAGATGTACCTCCAAATATACTCTGAATATAGTTCTTGAAACCTATTTGCCATTCAGATGTAAATCTGGACATGTGCATCCACCCCCTATTATCATTTGACATTCTTTAAACTATTAAAGAGCAAGAACAACACAATCTGTCCAAAGGACTACTCCCTGCAATGACCATGAAGGCATAGAATAAATTGATGTTCTCAATCAGTTAACAAATGGTACAATTTAAAAAATCAACACGAATGCTCTGACTAGTGAATTGAAAATTGAAAGTAACTATTTTCAATCTCCCTTTAGCCATTAAAGACATAAAACATAATAATAGAAATTAAGCCTATTAGAAATAATAGAGGGTTTTTCACATGGTCATTTTCAGTAATAATAGAGGATTTTTCACATGGTGATTTTCAGTTTTATGTCTTAGTCCTATTGGAAATTTCTGTGAATGTTTCAGAAATAGTCATATTCTTTTTTTGGTTGTTTGTTCCATGTCATGGGTGATGTAGATGGACAAACTGAAGGAGTGCAGATTTCTGCATATTGTCGGACCATCAATAGTATACATACTGTTTGTTGCAAGTTCTAGCTTACCCTGAATCTATTTGTTCTGGCTGTTTGTTCTTCCTATTGTGAATGATCTTTTTTTTTGGGATGCAAAGCTCCTACTGTGAACGATGGAGGAACAGTTGTGCAAGCACATGCTGCCAATTGCCAGCAAGGTGTGTCAACACAAGGAGGTATGTCTCTATTTAGTTACAAATTTTCACTGAATTTTTGGTTGGATCAGGTTCAGCTTTCTTAGTCATGTTCAAGATCAGTTTAGTCTAGTTTTTTTTAGTTTTCTTTGTTGTCAGATAGATTCAAGGTTCAGTTCTTCAGACTATTGTTGGGTTCAGGTTCAGTTTTAGTTTCAGTGCATGCTTCTGGTTTACAGGTTCAGTTTCAGTTTCACTAAATAATACGGTTAGGTTAGGAGAGATGAATAGATGAGAGAACAAAGAAAAAATATGAAATTTCCAAAGAACTCACATAATGTGAAGTTCTGAACCATGTTCTGTATTATTTAGCATGCTGCAAAAACATAGGAAATCAACAATTTGACAACCAGCCAAAAAAAACTAATACGTGGCATATAAAATCATAGTACTATGTTTTGAAAATTGCATTATTCAGCCATTCAATCCTACCACCAAAACATCCTGAACAAACGGGACTAAGGGTAAACCTGAATCTTTTGCTGCTGCCTCTTCAATGTCGCAGCGAGGAGGGGGTATAGGGAAAGTGCCGTCGATGACAAGGGTGATGCAGCAGGAAAGCCTATGATTATCCTCCTCTCCTCCTCTGGGCAGAGCGAGGTGATAGCGGCGTCGATCCGAGGAACCTACGAAGCCACGAATGGTGTCAAGCGAAAGCGAAGGCGCCATGGCCATCTGGCATAGCAAATGCGTGGCAGGCCGTCAGGTGAAGGCGAAGGCGTGGGTGCAGCACCGGAGGACTTCAGGCAGATTGGGGGCAACGCCGCGCCATTAGGCAAGGAGTGACAATCAAGGATGGGTGAGGTAGAGTATTACGATCTTCCATGAGGCAAAATTTCATATTTTAGATTTTATCTTTATATTTTATTACGATCAGATCAAGGAGTCGACAGCTTGGTAATTATTTATTTAGTTTTAGAGTTTCTATCCCTAATATGGAAAGTAATAAGGAAAGTAACGGGAGTTTGTTTCTTCTCCGGCTTTAGCACATGTGCCCGTTTGGTTTCCTAGCTACGTACAACATAAAGCAAAACTCGCTTCAATATTCATCTCCTTGTAGTCTACTTAGGCAATTTAAAATGAACCAAGACCACACTTCGATTAAAATATTAAAAGGTAACATGTCTATGATATTTTGAGATAGAAGCTTATATAGATATTGTTTCACATACATATACTTATGCTCGTGGGAAAATATCTTTATATGACAATCATATTGACTAAGTTGTTGTGGAGTGCACTAGTACAGGGCCATACTATACAGGCGGTCGGTAACCTATTTGTACTGGCTTTTTCCAACACCGCCTGCGCTAGAGGCCAGTAGAAATGGACCAATTCCATAGGCGGTTCCTTATGAGCTGCCCGTAGAAAACATTCCCATAGACGGCTTTCATAGGGAACCGCCTGTGGAATTTTATTATAGAAAATATGAAATCACGTTTTAAAAATAGAAAAAAAATATTTAATTCCAAAGAAGGCCCACCGGCTAATCACCCACCTTTTAAAAATAGGAAAAAAGATTAAATTCCAAGGAAGGCCCACCCGCTAATCGCCCGCCCGCCCGTCTCCGCCGAAGTCGCAAGTCACGCATTTATTCGCGTAAATTCACGCGCTACGCGACGAGTGGGATTCAAACCCGAGACCTGACCCTCGCACGTAACTTTCTCCATCCGAGGTCATTTATAAAATTTGAATTTCAAATTTGAGAAATTCGAATGTTGTTTTCGATGACAAGATGATGTCAAATGAAAAAATTATCAACTACAAAATTTCATATGAAAAAATCATACATGATTTCTACAGATGGTTTTCTTAAGCAACCGCCTGTAGAAATATGATTTCTAGTGGTCTTTTCTTAGGAAAACCGCCTGTAGAAATAAATGATTTCTATAGGCGGATTTTCTAACAAAACCGCCTGTGAAGATGCATCTTTACAGACGGTTGGTAGTTCTGACACCGCCCTTTTTATACCACAGGCGCGTGATAACTAAAACCGCCTGTTGGTATAAAAAAGGGACGTCGGCGTTGTACTCTTTTCTATTAGTGGTGTTGACTTTTGTCCAGACCCTAGCCACCCCCCTAGAGCAATCCGTCTGCGTCATGGTGGTCGCCTGGCTCTCTTGGAGACGTCGGCGTTGACTACACGTCTAGAGGTCGCACTTCTCCCCTAGACACGAGCGGCCTCTGAGCTATTTACCCGACCTCCGCTAAAACCCGTGCTGGAGGTGTGAGACCATCTCCTGCTGATTGTTCCACAAACCTCATCTTCTTGCCGATGTTCGTGGAAGGGGAAAATCGGCACTGCAACCTCTCTCCACTGCATCGAGTGGGACGACTACTCGTGTAGACGCTATGTTTACTAGCGCAACTGGCTATATTGCCACTATTTATGTACTAATTCATCCCCAAACCATGATTATCGTGTCATTTAGATCACACGTGCACATAAATGAGGCCACAACTTGTGCTTCATCTTTTTCTAGATTAAATTAATGTTCAAATTGCACATATTTGAGTCCACAAACTTGATATTATTTTATTTGCCTATTTAGTATATTCTATTTTTTATTAGGCTTCCAGGATTTGATTATTTTATAATAAACTAATAAAATAATTGAAAGCTAATAAATAATTTTGCATTGGCTACCCTAATCAATTTTCAAATCCATTCCGACATTTCATAATAGGACTCATTAGTAGACATGCAAGTTAACTTTAGTTATTTAAGGGATGCAAGTTACTTTTGGTGTGCCAGGCTCTATGGGAAGGTGTAAGTGCAATCAAGCCTATTTTGGGTTTTGGTGTTGATGACCACCGAATTAGGGAACTAATGAGATTTGCTGAGATTACAAGCAGGGAATATAGCAAAGAGGTTGTTGAATACCATGGAGGATCCCCCAATTCTAAAGGATGGTTTTCCTAGCTCCAAAGGAGGTTTAATTCATTTTTGGTTTGATTTTGAGTATAGGAAAAGCCATACTATAAAGTGGAACTCCAAGTTTGTTGATCAAATTGTGAACCAAAGGCTCAAAAGCTCATCAACATTCTCAGACCCAAGCCAAGCTAGCATATCTTTTACTCTACACTTTGGTGTTTTCAGGCTGGTTCAGGAAAGGGCGGCACTGCCGCCCCTTAAGGGTGGCACTGCTGCCCTACCCTGTAACAGTTGGGGAGCTGGGTATAAATACCCATTCAGACCAATTCAAACGGTCACTTCCTCGTCTTCCTCGCTCCCAACCGTTGCAAACTGACCAGAGCTCATCTCTCTCTCCCTCCATTGTTGCTCCTCAAGCCTCCAAGCCAATCCTTGATTCCAACCATCAAAACTTGAGGGAAAAGGCAGCAAACTTCGATTGGAGAGCAGATCCATTGATTCTCAGCGTCAAAAAGAGCTTTTGGTTCACGTTTGGCCGGCAGCCTTGAGTTTGTTACTCTTGGAGCTTGCTCCTAGCCGGCTAGGCGTCGCCCTAGAGCTTGCCAACGTGTGTGGCAGCCAAGGAAAGGTTTGTAAGGTTACCCTTGCAGCTAATACATTCTTCACTCTTTGCAAGGGGTAAAATCCTTGCTTTGAGAACGAGGAGAAGGTAAGCCTATGTGGCTAAGCCAGTCCTGGTGTGGGCTCCTCAACAACGTGGAGTAGGGCAAGCCTTGTTGTGGCAACAGCTGAACCACGGTAAAAATCGTGTGTCTTATGTGCTTTCACTTGTGTCTGAGTTTGTGTTAGGATTTGAGGCCGATCTACTTGGTGGGGAGGCTTCAGCACATTCTAGCTACATACTCGTGCTCTAATATCTTGCAGGAAGCTTGGAAATTTAGTCGATCTAAATTTCCCTGGGTAAAGTTTGAATCATTTCAGTTAAGCTTCTGTCTGTCTTTCTGTTGAGGCCGGCAGTGCTGCCCTGGGAGGGCCTCACTGCCGCCCTTGCCTGTGTGACTGATAAACTTTGCTGAAAAAGTTTGAACAGGCCTATTCACCCCCCCTCTAGGCCACTTCCTGTACGTCCAGAGATCCTACAAGTGGTATCAAAGCTAAGTTGCTTCGTATACGCTTCACCGCGTGAAGTATGGAAGTTGCGGGAAGTTCAGGGGCGAAGGGTAAGTCCATCCCAGCTGCCCAAGCTGAGGATGTGCTGGTTGAGAGTGATAGCAGTGAGTTATTAGTCTCAACAGCCAGCAACTCCACCCTCAAGCCTGATGGTGGTATGACTACCGACCCCGAGAGAAGGCAAAGGAGGCAAGCAAGAAGAGAAGCTAAAGCAAAAAGAAAAGAAGATGAAAAGCTAGCTTCCAAGAAGAAGAGAAAAGAAGAAAGAAAAGCCAAAAGAGAAGAGCGAGCCAAAAGAAGGGCAGCAAAGAAAGAAGAGAAGAAGAAAGAAAAGGAGGTGTATGATGCATCCTCAAGTGAGCTATCACCTAGTACGGATGATGGTGATGATGATGAATCATATAACCGCTCCAAGAAGGACAAGAAGGGCAAATCAACGAAGGAGGACAATAGCAGCAAAAAGAAATACTCCGTTGTATCCTTTAACTATTCTTATTTGTCTAACCGAGACAAGAAGTGTCTTGTCAACGTGCCCGCTGGCAAGTTGCCTCATTTCGATGGGACCGACTTTGCTAAGTGGAAGCATTTGATGAGTCGCTATCTTGGAGCTCTTCACCCCGGTCTTTGGGATGTTGTTTGTGATGGATTTCAGGAACCTGCAGATCTATAGAATCCAACAAATGAAGAAATGATTGCTGTCCACTTCAATAATCAAGCCACAAGCATTCTCCTTAGTGCTCTCAATGGAAATGAGTACAACCGGGTGATGAATGTGAATGTGGCCAAGCAGATTTGGGATACTTTGGTTTTGGCTCATGAAGGTGTTGACAAAGTGAGGAAGGCCAAAATTGATTTGATGATGGCCAAGCTCAATAGGTTTGTGATTGTTGGTGATGAAGGGCCACAAGAAATGTTTGATAGGTTGATGGTGCTAGTTGGAAAAATTAGAGGCTATGGTGGTGACCTTGATGATCATAAAGTTGTGAAAGTAATGTTGGAAGCATACGCACCAAGAAATGAGACCGTGGTCACTCTCATTAGAGACAAGAAGAACTTCGAGCACTTCACCCCAAGTGATGTGCTTGGAAGATTGTTGACATTTGACATGCAAAGAGAAGAGGCTAATGAGAGAAGAAAGCTTGGCGAGCTGCAAGCTAAGTTAGAAGGCATGAAGGTCAATGATATAGCACTCAAGGCAAAGCAATCAAACAAGCAAGGTGGCTGCAGCAAATCTAAGAGCAGCAAGCAAGTATCAACAAGTCAGCCCAAGAAAGCAAAGCAAGTTCAAGAATGTGATCCATCTTCATCCTCTAGTGATAGTGATGGTGATGATGGTGATTATGAGAAGATAGATGATATTGCCCTCTTCATAAGCAAGCATAGACGGGGGCTGAAGCAACATGGATTCAAGTTCACTCCAAGGAAGTTCCAAAACAAGAAGAAGAGATTGTGCTTTAACTGTGGCAGCACCGAGCATCTTGTTGCAGAATGTCCAGAGGCAAAGAAAAGGAAGGAACAAAGGCATGACAACAAGAGGAACTACAAGAGGACTGGAGAAGCACACATCGGGCATGAATGAGACTCAACTCAAGAGACCTCAAGTGGAGATGAGAAGGTGGCTACCATGGCTGTCCTCAAGTCAACATCTTCACCAAGGCTCTTCGACAATATGACCGATGATGAGCAAGATAGCAGCCCACACATTTGTCTTATGGCAAAGGATGGGAAGGTACAAACCAAATCCAAATCTTCTCCAATCCCCAAAGAAATCTCTAGTAGTGAACTAAGTGACTCCTCTAGTGATGATGACTCTAGTGATGATGAATTTAATGAAATGACTAAAAAGTGTGATCATAAAACTAAAGTCTACATCTCTAGGCTAATGAAGGAAGTACTAGATCTCAATAATGAAATTGATTGAAGAAATGATGACATCAAGGCGCAAGCTGAGAAAAATCTGGCTCAAATTAAAGAAATTGACTCATTAGAGAGTGAGGTGGCTGCGCTAAAGAAAAGTGTAAAGAAAGAAAAAGAAAGCCACACTCTCACAAAGAAGGAAGTAGATGCACTCAAGCAAAAGTATTATGGCTTGGATGAAAAGCATAATGGACTTGAGCAACAATACAATCTTCTTTGGGAGAGTACCTCACAGTCCTCTAAGTCAAATGAGACTAGTACTCCCTCCACTAGTGAAAGTTGTGGAAAATGCTATAATCTTAACTTAAACATGTATTCCACTAATCTTGCAAACATGGAGGCTATGAAAAAGGCGATCACGAGGCTCACACATCTGTTGAACACCAAGTGTGAGAACAAACAACAAGGTAAAGAAGTTCAGCAAAATAGGCCAAACTACAAGGATGGGAGAAATCCCAAAGTCAAAGATGGACTTGGCCACACAAAAGGAGGAAAGATAAATGGAAGAAACCTGGTGAATGGTGTTGAGTGCGTTAAGTTCACGAGCAAAGGTAAGGTTGGTGCAGAGCAGCCTACACAGAAGGGGGCACAAAAGCAGCCCCGAGCCCACTGGCCAGCCAAGGGCGGCAGTGAGGCCCGGAAGGGCCGCAGTGCCACCCTCCCCAGACAAGGGAAGGCTACCAACCTCAAACCTGAGCCTGTGAAAGCACAAAAGAAGGTATGCCAGCCTCAGGGGGAGTCCCAGCAACCCAGAAAGCAGAATAGGGGGACTCCAAAGAAAAGTTTCTATCAACCAAAGGCAAAGACACAGCCCAATTGTGAATACTTCTTTTGTGTTGAAAAATAACAGCAAAGGGGAAGTGATTGCCAAATATGTTGGCAAGGGCAGAAATGTGTATCTTAACACTTCCATTTGGGTTCCTAAAATTTTTTTGACTAACATGCAAGGCCCCAAGAAAGATTGGGGACCTAAACCAAGGAACTAAACTTGTTTTGCAGGCATACTCCTCCGGTGGATCAAGTTGGGTGCTTGACAGCGGCTGTACAAATCATATGACCGGAGAGAAGAGTATGTTCTCAACATATTTCCCAACTACAAATTCAAAAGAATCTATCATATTTGGTGATAACTCCAAGGGGGAAGTTGTCGGTCTTGGTAAGGTTGCTATCACAACAAATTCCTCCATTTCAAATGTCTTGCATGTGGATCCGTTGGGATACAACCTGTTATCAGTTTCACAATTGTGTGAGGCTGGTTACAATTGTCTCTTTACGGAGAAAGGTGTGGAAGTCTTTAAGAGGGAGTATTCCTCTGTTGTCTTTACGGGTCGCTTGAAGGGCAAGCTTTACTTAGTTGATTTCAACAAAAATAAGGCCAAGCTTGAGACTTGTTTAACGGCAAAATCTAGCATGGGCTGGTTATGGCATCGCCGCCTAGCACATGTTGGCATGAGGAACTTGGCCAAACTCCAAAAGGACAACCACATCATTGGACTAACAAATGTTGAATTTGAGAAAGACAGGATATGTGGTACTTGCCAAGCCGGGAAACAAGTAGGTGTACCACACCCACCAAAGAGTATCATGACGACCACTCAACCATTGGAGTTGATACATATGGACCTCTTTGGACCGGTCGCCTACCTAAGCATCGGGGGTAACAAATATGGATTAGTTATTGTTGATGATTATTCTCGCTTCACTTGGGTATTCTTTGTCTTTGAGAAATCTCAGGTACAAGAGAAAGTAAAGATCTTTGTGAGAAGAGCACAAAGAGAGTTTGGGCTGCCCATCAAGAAAATAAGAAGTGATAATGGCAGCGAGTTCAAAAACACCCAAGTTGAAGAATTTCTTGATGATGAAGGCATCAAGCATGAGTTTTCAACTCCATACACCCCGCAGCAAAATGGCGTAGTAGAGAGGAAGAATAGAACACTCATTGACATGGCAAGAACAATGCTTGATGAATATAAGACTTCAGACCTATTTTGGTGCGAAGCTATCAACACCGCTTGCCATGGAATCAACCGTCTCTACCTACACAAGAAACTCAAGAAGACTTCATATGAGCTGCTAATCGGTAACAAACCAAAGGTGTCATACTTTAGAGTGTTTGGGTGCAAGTGTTTCATACTCAATAAAAGGCCCAAAACCTCTAAGTTTGCACCTAAAGTTGATGAAGGCATTCTTCTTGGTTATGGATCAAATGAGCATGCCTACCGCATCTACAACAAAACCTCTGGTAGAGTTGAAGTTGCTGTAGATGTCTCATTTGATGAGTCTAACGGCTCTCAAGTAGAGTATATTGATCAAAGTGTTGCAGGAAAGGAGGATCCACCATGTGAGGCAATCAAGCAATTGGCTCTTGGTGACATAAGGCCAGAAGAAGAAAAAGCCACTGCTCAAGAGGATCCCCAAGATGCTGCTGACAAGTCTTCCGCTGATGCACTCGATGCAAATGTGTCAGCCACACCTGCTGCTCAGCAACAGGGCGGCAGTGAGGCTGTCCAGGGCGGCAGTGCCGCCCCTCCCTCAGCAGCAGCAACCTCCTCAACACCTCAAGGGCTGGATCTTGCACCAGTTTTGAGCTTGAAGCTGATGAAGAGTTAGATGAAGAACAAGACGGTGTTGAGCATCCAAGACTACGCCAAACAATTCAAAGAGATCATCCTGCTGACAACATCCTTGGAAGTCTTCGAAGGGGAGTGTTGACACGTTCACATTTAGCAAGTTTCTGTCAACATTTCTCTTTTGTGTCTTCCATTGAACCAGATAAGGTAGAGAAGGCGTTGGCAGATGAGGACTGGGTCTTGGCCATGCAAGAAGAGCTCAACAACTTCGAGAGAAACCAAGTGTGGACTCTCGTTGAAAGGCCCAATACCAATGTGATTGGCACCAAATGGGTCTTTCGGAACAAGCAAGATGAGAACGGCGTGGTGACAAGGAACAAGGCAAGATTGGTGGCTCAAGGTTACACTCAAGTAGAGGGCTTTGACTTTGAGGAGACCTTTGCACTGGTGGCAAGGCTTGAAGCAATTCAAATGCTTTTAGCCTTTGCTGCCCATCACGACTTCAAGCTGTTCCAAAATGGATGTCAAGAGTGCATTCCTCAACGGCCCTATACAAGAGTTGGTGTATGTTGAGCAGCCACCAGGTTTTGAAGATCCCAAGTTTCCAAACCATGTCTATAAACTCCAAAAGGCACTCTATGGGCTTAAGCAAGCACCATGAGCATGGTATGAATGTCTTAAGGATTTCTTGCTCAAGAAAGGCTTTGAAATTGGCAAAGCTGATTCTACTCTTTTCACTCGTAAAATTGGCAATGATATATTTGTGTGCCAAATATATGTCGATGACATAATATTTGGTAGTACTAATCAAGTATTTTGCGAGGAATTTAGTAGGATCATGACAAAGAGATTTGAGATGTCCATGATGGGTGAGCTGAAGTACTTCCTCGGGTTTCAAATCAAGCAATTGAAGGAAGGGACTTTCATAAGTCAAACCAAGTACACCTTTGATATGCTGAAGAAGTTTGACATGGAGAAAGCAAAGCCTATCAATACTCTCATGCCAACTAATAGACATCTTGATCTTGATGATAAAGGGAAGGCCGTGGACATCAAGGTATACCGCTCCATGATCGGCTCTTTACTTTATCTGTGCGCATCTAGGCCTGATATTATGCTTAGTGTGTGCATGTGTGCTAGATTTCAAGCTAACCCAAAAGAGTGCCACTTAGTGGCTGTTAAGAGAATCTTGAGATATTTAGTACACACTCCTAACCTTGGCTTGTGGTATCCTAAGGGCTCTAAGTTTGATCTACATGGGTATTCGGACTCCGATTACGCCGGTTGCAAAGTGGATCGGAAAAGCACTTCGGGGACATGTCAATTCCTTGGATGGTCCCTAGTGTCTTGGAGTTCTAAAAAGCAAAATTGTGTAGCCCTTTCCACCGCCGAGGCAGAGTATGTTGCAGCCGGTGCATGTTGTGCTCAACTACTTTGGATGAGGCAAACCCTTCGTGATTTCGGATGTCATTTTACCAAAATCCCATTATTGTGTGACAATGAAAGTGCCATAAAGCTTGCAAACAACCCTGTAAGCCACTCAAGAACAAAGCACATAGACGTCCAACATCATTTCTTGAGAGAACACGAAGCCAAAGGAGATATCGAAATTCGCCATGTGAGCACCGAAAAGCAACTAGCCGATACCTTCACTACGCCTCTAGATGAGTCAAGGTTTTGTGCTTTGCGTAGTGAACTGAATATCTTGGATTCTCGTAACGTGGTTTGAACTCCAGCACACACCTTGTTTGAATAACCAGCATGCATAGGAGAAAATGCTTGAAAAGATTTAATTATGTCTTTCAAAACCTCTTAAAAATTTGTCTCAAATATCATGACTATAGTTTGATTGTTTCCTTGTGTCTAGTCATGGTGTTTGGGTTGTATGTGTTCATGTCTAAAGCAATAGAGAAAAGTTATTTTCATTTAATCCCTCTGCTATCAAGGAGGACGGCAGTGCCGCCCTAAGCGGTTCAGGCTAAAACGCCTTGGACAGGTTCTCACGGGCCCACTTTCTTTTCCTTCTATAGTCGTGCCCGTGATCTCTCTCCCCTCTCTTCCTAATTGCACCGCATCTCTCCCTCTCTGTCTCTCTCTCTCCCTCACGCACGGCTCTAGGGAACTTCTTCCCGTCGGCCACTTCTTTGCCGTGAGGAAGAAGGAGAAGGGGAAGGCCTCCTTGGTCATCTCCAGTGGTGCATTGGGGTGTGCTGCTCCTTCTCCAAGGAGGGGCATTCTTCTCTCATCCCCTCAATCCAAGGAAGCAAAGCAAGATGGACCGAGGAAAGAGGAAAATATCCACCAAGCAACAAGTTTGCAGAGGCAGGGGGAGAGGCAGCAGATCTGGAGTTTTCTTTGGAGATGATAGAGCAGCAAGGCAGCAGTATATTCAACAGAAAGAAATGTTGCAGCAGGCAGGTTTCACCATCTCTCCTAGATGTTGTCCTAGCACTCCTCTACACATTGTAGAGTTTGATGACAGCTACATGATGGACAACACTAATGAGTTTGAACTCAAGGCACCAAATGACACAGTGGATCATCCCTTAGTCAATTATGCAGCAAGCTAGAAAGCTGTGAAGGAAGCTAGAGAGATGGATCCCTATGCTCACAGCAAGATAAGTGGTGTTGATTATCGTTTCTGGAATGTTTTTCATTCAAATTTCTATGCCACTGCTATTCTACCAGCTAGAAGGGGAAAGATTTGTGAGATGCATTTCATTGACTTTGATGCTATGCAAGCAAAAGAGGAGCCTGATTTTGATGCTGCAATTAAAGTATGTGATAAGTTTGAGCTGTCCACTCTCATGTCCTTTAAATATGACTGGAATAGAGATATACTTGCCCAGTTTCATGCTTCCTACTTCTGGAACAGAGATAATGATGAGGTGCATTGGATGACAGATGGCACACATTATAGGATTGATTTCCTCACTTTCTGCAGGATATTGAGTTTTCGAAATGACCATAGAGCCTACTCTCGAATGCACAATGAGAGAAGGTTTGAGGCACATGAGGTGAGTTTTATGTGGGAGGATCCAACCCAAGTGAACAACAGGAGGACTGGGTTGAAGAGTTTCTATTATGTGATGAACAACCTTATCAGAATGACACTCAACCCAAAAGACAATGCCACTGATTTAAATGGCCACATTACTAATGTGCTGTCTAGATTTCCAGAAGGGGACAAATTTAATATCCCAAGGTTCATATGGGTAGAGCTGGCATATGCTATGGATGATGGAAGGAGGGCACTTCCTTATGCTCCTTATCTGATGTTTATGATTGAGAGAGTGACTGGAGTTAGATTTCCCAAGGATTGTAGTCACACTGTGTATAACATCAAGAAAACAAAAGGTGGTAAAACAGCCCCACCTCCTGCAGTAGAGAGCTCATACCATAGTGAGGGAGGCCACAATGTGCCATAAAGGAGAGGTGGAAGGAAGAAGAAGCGCTTTCAGAAGTTGGTAGAATGGGTGAAGGCTATTTTTGGCACTTGCTCTTACATGGCACAGAATCAGTATGCTGATATGATGGAGAGCAGGCATGCAATAAATGCAGCTAGAGAGGTTCAGGGTCTACCTCCTCTTCCACCTGTTGCTCCACCTCCTCAGTTTCCAGACCTTCCTCACCTATCTGACACGGAGTCTGATGAAGAACATGGCAGCTATGAGGAGCACCAGGGGTATGATGATGATCCAGATCTTCAGGAGACACTAGGCAGTGTCTATCGGCAGTTCAGGGATGAGACTAGACAGCGGCGGGCCAGCACTTCAGCGGCTGCTCCTCGACGTTCCACGCGTGCATCTCGCTTCACAGCTACTACTCATAGGGCTGGTCGTGTCGTGGTTTCTAGTGACGATGATGAGTGAGTTGCTCTCTCTTCTTTCTCTCTTCTTTTCTCTTTTTGGTACTTGATGCCAAAGGAGGAGAAAATTAGAGAAATTAGAGGGGTCAATTCTTTTTAGAGAAATTAGAGGGACTTCGTTGCTGCGGCTGCAAAGAAGATGTGTTCAGATCCGATGAGAGTCGCTGTAAGTTGTTAGTTTGTGAGCATGAGTGCTTCTTCAAAACTTTTTTTAAGTTGTAATAATGCTACTTACTTGTCTCTATTTGCTTTGGATGTGAACATGTACTTATGAACTGCTTGTCAGGCTTATTTATTAGTTTAAATTCTGTTGGTTAACCTGTTTGTGTGGTGTAATGCTTTTTGAAATTTCTGTCAGCTTGCTGGTGTAGCAAGGGCGGCAGTGAGGCCCTCTACTACTGCAGCATGCTGTCCTGCTTGTATAAACTGTCATATGCATACACGGTTATTTTGTGACACAGTTTCTTGCACCCCACAGAGGTCATGGACATAGGGGGAGGTCCTCCATCACTTGCTAAATGTATGAAGCTTGAATTTCATGACAAGTTTGAGTATTCAAAACTCCAATCATACATTTAGGGGGAGCTCCTATGCCCATGACCATTTAAATCTCAGTTATGATTATTATCTTTTGTAAGCTCTAATTTGGTTGTCATCAATCACCAAAAAGGGGGAGATTGTAAGTGCAATCAAGCCTATTGTGGGTTTTGGTGTTGATGACCACCGAATTAGGGAACTAATGAGATTTGCTGAGATTACAAGCAGGGAATATAGCAAAGAGGTTGTTGAATACCATGGAGGATCCCCCAATTCTAAAGGATGGTTTTCCTAGCTCCAAAGGAGGTTTAATTCATTTTTGGTTTGATTTTGAGTATAGGAAAAGCCGTACTATAAAGAGGAAGTCCAAGTTTGTTGATCAAATTGTGAACCAAAGGCTCAAAAGCTCATCAACATCCTCAGACCCAAGCCTAGCCAGCATATCTTTTACTGTACACTTTGGTGTTTTCAGGCTGGTTCAGGCAAGGGCGGCACTGCCACCCTACCCTGTGACAGTTGGGGAGCTGGGTATAAATACCCATTCAGACCGATTCAAACGGTCACTTCCTCGTCTTCCTCGCTCCCAACCGTTGCAAACTAACCAGAGCTCATCTCTCTCTCCCTCCATTGTTGCTCCTCAAGCCCCCAAGCCAATCCTTGATTCCAACCATCAAAACTTGAGGGAAAAGGCAGCAAACTTCGATTGGAGAGCAGATCCATTGATTCTCAGCGTCAAAAAGAGCTTTTGGTTCACGTTTGGCCGGCAGCCTTGACTTTGTTACTCTTGGAGCTTGCTCCTAGCCGGCTAGGCATCGCCCTAGAGGTTGCCAACGTGTGTGGCAGCCAAGGGAAGGTTTGTAAGGTTACCCTTGCAGCTAATACATTCTTGACTATTTGCAAGGGGTAAAATCCTTGCTTTGAGAACGAGGAGAAGGTAAGCCTGTGTGGCTAAGCCGGTCCTGGTGTGGGTTCCTCAACAACGTGGAGTAGGGCAAGCCTTGTTGTGGCAACAGCTGAACCATGGTAAAAATCATGTGTCTTGTGTGCTTTCACTTGTGTATGAGTTTGTGTTAGGATTTGAGGCCGATCTACTTGGTGGGGAGGCTTCAGCACATTCTAGCTACATACTCGTGCTCTAATATCTTGCAGGAAGCTTGGAAATTTAGTCGATGTAAATTTTCCTGGGTAAAGTTTGAATCATTTCAGTTAAGCTTCTGTCTGTCTTTCTGTTGAGGCCGGCAGTGCCGCCCTGGGAGGGCCTCACTGCCGCCCTTGCCTGTGTGACTGATAAACTTTGCTGAAAAGGTTTGAACAGGCCTATTCACCCCCCTCTAGGCCACTTCCTGTACGTCCAGAGATCCTACAGAAGGATATAGCGTGGCATGCACAAATATAGATTTTTTGGCGGCCCCACCTCACCCCATGAACAGCATTCCCTCCTTTAATTTTCGATTAGCCCCGCCAAAACACCAAGGTCTGGTAGTTGGATCCAATAATCATGGCACAACCCACCATGCTTTTCCTGTGATTAGTTTCCTAAAATCGAGCGTGGGGCCACGGGGGTCATATACTCGCATATCCCTTTCACAATCGGTAAAGGAGACCAGCAATCGATCAATAGACATGACCACGACGGCGGTTGCATCCTCCGACGCCGTACGCAAGCGTGGCCTGATGCCACCTCCTTCATCCGTGCCTCCATCTTCACCGTCATCTGCTTCACAAGAGAGGCGGCGTCCTCCTAATGAAGCCGTCCAAGAACAAGATGACAGAGACGCTGATGGCTCTGGGAGAATACTACATTTTCTGTACACCAGGTACATACAACGCAATTTATATTTCCTTTTAGGATATTGCTAGAATTAATGATTAGTTAGTGCCGATATTAAAATTCCTGGTTCGTACAGATTTCATGTCTTCAGTCGTCTGTACATAGCACTTAATCAGTTTTTAACTTCTCAAATGAGTATAATACATACGTATGCCTGTATAAATCTGAATGCGGCCAGTACGTTCAGGAAGATGTTAGGCACCACCAAATCTGCACATTTGTTGTCCCCATCACTTGCACACCTGAAAGTTCAGAAGTTATAGATTGAATAAAAAATCCAATCAACACCATTCATCCATGATCTGTAAACAATATGCCATGACATAGGATAGTGATTTAATCATTGGGTCATCTAACTGCACACATCCATCTTGATTTTAAAAGAAAATTCACAGTCATAAATAGATCCACATATACTTGGTTAAATTTGTAGTCAGGCAGTTTCAATGAAGCCAACGTAGTACTGTAGAGGAAAATTAATTTCCTGCATATACACAAGCGCTCATATACACAAAGCCAACTAAAAGGTGCATAGTATATAATTAGAAATATTTTATATGCCATGTACCAAGCGCTTATGTCCTCTAAATTTCTGCTAATTTTATTTTTTGAACAAACAATTTTTTGCAAATTTATTAAGTACACATGCCCTTTAATCTATCTGATAGGTGCAAGGGGGTACATATATAGGAGCACACTAATATAGAAATTATTAGTCAAAGTCTCATCATAAGGAGCAAAATATTTCCTCTTATTTTGCAACACGTTTTGCTAATTTTGTCGAATTCCAGTCAAAGTAATATCTTACACCACACCGTGATGTTTTACTCCTAATATATACACTTGGTGATTAAGCTATGCACACACTTTGATATTTTTCTGCTCTCTACATGCACACAATGAACCAATGACGGGTGACATGTGGACAATTCATTTCCAATGCAAGGGGAGACCTGAGGAAGACGAAATCATCTCCGCTGGTATGGATAGAGCTCAAATCTCATATTTTAACCTGGTACATTTCAAAGAACAGCTTGGGTATGAAGCCAGGGACTTCTTATACTACAAGAAGCGTTGCGGTGGGGATGTAGCTACACTTGAGCCCATCGAATATTTACGCCACGCAGAAGCAATACTACAGGACAATGCCGTGGATAAGGAAATCAGGTTGGTATTATCAACGGAGCCAGAACTAGAGGAAAATGTCAGCATAACACATATTAAGCAACATAGGGATAAGCGAAAACATGATCAATTAGGTACAGATGAACACCTTGATGCCTACAAGGTGTGGCTAGCAAAATTGCGTGCCAAAGATGCAGACACAGGTAAGATAGTTCTTTGCGTCACTCATTCAAATTGTTATAACATAATGTTGCTTTGACAAGTGCATCTGGTTAATCATGGCTCGCAGACTACATGGATGACTTCAGGGATGAAACAATTGAAACATACAAGGAATGGCTAAGGCATACAGGCCGTCGTCGACATATGTGTAATTAAATAGCTTTCATCATGTCATCAAATATACTACCAGCTCTTCTGCATTCAATGAAATAACTGACACATGCTGATTTATTTTTTCCAGTGTCATTATTTGAAGAAAATGTGGGTGAAGATCATTTAGCTGAAGGGGAGGGAAATCCAGAAAGGAGCACGACAAACAAAGATAGGCCAGCTCATGCAAGAAAGCCAAAACAACAAGGGAGTGGTATGTGCCTTTCATTTTGCATTGTACCTTCAAGACTCTTTTGCCGATCATGTATATTATTATATTTATTTCATATGTTAATAAGGTGGATCCAAAACTCGTGGACGTGGATGTCTCAAAGGCTTCAAAGCAACTATCAAGAGAATTAAGAGCGGCTCTCAGAAATTAAAGGTCGAATTTGATTCCTTGATGGGAGGCCCCTATGGTGAGAACAGCCGCACATTCATCGATGAGATTGTGGTGTTTACTAGGAAAAAGGCTCCACTTGTAGGAGTGCAATCGTGGAAGGATGTGAAGGACGTTGTGAAAATGGTAATAGTAGATGAGATGCTGGTGAGTCAATTGTTTTCTTTAGCCAAATGTTATATGAATTTAGTACCTTCACTTTACTGTTCTATCTGTCTTTCCATTCAAATAGAAAGTTTGGGACTTAGATGATATTGAAGATGCTAGTGAAAAGATATGTGCAATTGCCAAAGAGAGGTACAAAGGATGGAGAGCTTCATTTATTTCGACATACAAGGCATACTCCACTGACACTCAACGAATGAAGCATAAGCCTGAAGATTTAGACAACGTGGAGTGGTACTACTTGATCCAATATTTTGGAAGTGAGAGATTCCAGGTTTGTTGGTCTCTGGTTTCTTTTGTAATTCCACTGCTAAATACAACATAAATAATAGAGCTCTACTTGTCCAGTCTTGCAGAATATTAGCACCAAGAACTCTGGAAACCGACAGAAACAAAAGACTAAGCATCTCATGGGATCAAAACCATTTTCTGAAATTTGTTTTGAACAGGTGATGACAACATTAGCTAAGCTGATTACTTACTTAAATATATGGTCATTGCCTAATACTACATTATATTGCTGAAATCTCAGAGAAACCAAACTAATGGTCAACAACCTACTGATTTGGAACTTTGGAGGACGACTCACACCACCAAGGATGGGCAATGGTCAAATGATGACTCTAGGGATGTCTATGTGAGTGCCTGTATATGATTGTAGCTTTAAAATTACAGCAACAACATGTTTCAAACTTATTATCGAGCTGTTTGAAATTACATGATCCTTATTTATTTATCATGTTTCACTTAGGAAAATACCTGCATCCAAGTGACAGCGGCAAAAAAAAGGGAAGGATAGGCCCTTCCTTACGGTTGAGGAGGAAAACACAGTTTTCCAACTCAACTACTCTAAAACTCTTGGAACAAAATCATATAGATGTCATGGACGTGGATACTTGGCGAAATATCCAACACGAAGTGCTCTACTAAAGCAAAGAGAAGAAGATGCAGCCCATAGTGAAGTTTTAGCCCAACATGAAAGAATGCAGCACCAACAAGAGGTTGAAGAGTTAAAAGAAAAGCTTGCAAATGAAGTTTCAGCAAGGGAAAGAGACAAGGAAGAAAGTATGAAACAAATTGAAGAAATCAGGGAAGAATTCTGGTCAACACTCCAACAACAAATACAATAAGCATTGCAGCAGGTACTCACTTTGGAACATGGTTCTCCTTTTTTTGGCTCCTCTATTTTGGCTAATGTTTTGTCTTTTGGGCTGCACAGGCTATCACAGGAACCATCAACACCACACAGCTTCCAAATGGCGTAAGTATTGACAACAACTTCATCACACCGCCACGCATAGAGGAAGAAACTATAGAGGTAATAAAAATGCAGCAAGATTACTTACAAATGATGCAACATGTTTACACATAAAATGCAACTTGTCCAGCAAGCGTGTTGACCACAGAAAAGGTAGTTGATGAAGGTACTACAATGAAAACAAAGATTAGTGCAACTAGGCCTCTTTTCCAGAAAAAGAATGGTGCCAATGGGTCATTGAATCATGTAATTTCCTCCCAACAACTATTGAGGACTCGTAATCAAATGAAACAACTGCAGGTATGAATACTATATATGATCATTATATTTCATATCCCAAACGATATACAATATTTTTGTAGGGTGTACCTTAATTTACTTTATATCTTTGTTTTGCCACTATGATCTTTAAATTTGCATGTGCATCCAAGGTTCCTATTTAAATTAATAATAAATTTTATATGTGTTCATGAGTTGCAGAAAAGCACGGACACCCAAGATATTTAGACAAAGCTTTATGCCTATATGCTAGTGATGGACTGCTAGAAGAATGAAGTGTTGATGGGTGATGGAGCTTGAAGCGGTCAATAAGGAAACTCATATTTAGTTCTATTTTATTATGCCAAACATGGTTGCAAACTTGTATACAGAGATGATGTTTTTACTGTACTATGGTCATGTTTATTTTAGTAGTACTCTGGTCGCGGTGTTATTACTTTGGTTGGGACATATATTTGAAGTTAATGAATGGTTGAATTCTTATATGTGATGTTGAAGTCTGTACTCATGGCACAATAATTTTGTAACCAAAATTAAATTGTAGCTATGAAACAAAACTAAATGTGCTGGCCAAAATGCACTTGTTGCAACAAACTATCACACAACCACTGTTTGTTGTTGCAATGTGAATTATTGCCATAAACATTATGTGTTCTTATAGGATGTGTCTACCACCAACAATGACTCGTTGCATTTTTCACCTATTACCACCAACAATGATTGATTGCATTTTCCACCTATTACCACCAACAATGTGTAATTGTATTTTCTATCTATTACCACAAACAATGCTTTGTTGCATTTTCTATTTGTTACCACCGACAATGATTTGTTGTATTTTCCATCTATTGCATCCAACAATGATTCATTGCATTTCCTATGTACTACTACCAGCAAATGAACGTGGCAATTGTGACTCTAGGCACCAATTTTTTTATGTTGCAAGATTTCTATGATGCAATGGAGCACACTGCATGCCAATGTTGGCATATTGCCACGTAACTGTGGAGTGGTAGTAAAGTTATTTTGCAACAAGTTCATTCATGGCAATAGTGTCATATTACAGCCTTGTGTTTCGACGCAATAGTAACTCACACAACCATTCTGGTGGTAGCAATATCCATGCTTGGAACCATATCATGGTTGCACTAGTTTTTTTTATGCATTGCAAAACCATCACATTGCAACACCACATCAAAAGGATGCAAAAAGCTATTGCACCGTTCCAAATGCAACCACTTGTGAACGATCATACATGGATGCAATTGATCCATATTGCAACTAAAGTAGCCATATTGCAACCCAATATAGGCGTCACGACAGGGCTAGATCCTAGTAGTGCATGCAGACTGTGCATCTATCTTGCATCAAGATTAGCACTATCTCCAAATAGACCAAACCAAGCTTTCACTTGAGCCTTTTACCTAGGAGTACCATCGGGTGCGTCCAAAATGGTTTCTTAGCCTATGTTGCATTATGTGCAAACCTAGCACATATCTTGCACCAAAACTAACACTGTCTCCAAATAGACCGAAGCAAGATTTCGTATGACACACGTTATCTAGGAGTTCCATCATGTGCGTCTAGATTGATTTACAAGCATTTGGTATGTTCCATGCAAACAGTGTACCTATCTTGAATCAAGATTAGCACTATCTCCAAACAGACCGAACCGAGCATCTACTTGAGCCTCTTCACCTAGGAGTTCCAACAAGTGCGTCCAAAATGGTTTCTTAGACTATGGTGCATTAGGTGCAAACTGTGCACCTATCTTGCACCAAAACTAACAATGTCTCCAAATGAACCGAAGCGAGATTCCATATGACACACGTCATCAAGGAGTTCCATCGGGTGCATCCAAATTGATTTACAGGCATATAGTATGTTCAATGCAAACCATGCACCTACCTTGCATAAGGATTAGCACTATCTCCAAACTGACCGAACCAAGCTTCTACTTGAGCCTCTTCACCCAGGAGTACCAAATAGTGTGTCCAAAATGGTTTCTTAGACTATGGTGCATTAGGCGCAAACTAAGCACCTATCTTGCACTAAAACTTACAAAGTCTACAAACGGCCTTAAGCAAGATTCCATATGACACACGTCATCTTGGAGTTCCATTGGGTGCGTCCAAATTGATTTCTAAGCATATGGTATGTTGCTTGCAAATCATGCACCTGTCTTGCATCAAGATTAGCACTATCTCCAAACAGATCAAATCGTTCTTCCACTTGAGCCTCTTCACCGAAGTACCTATAGGTGCTTCCAAAATGGTTTCTTAGACTATGGTGCATTAGGCACAAACCATGCACATATCTTGCACTGAAACTAACACTATTTCTAAACAGACCATAGCGAGATTCTATTTGACACACGTCGTCAAGGAGTTCCATCGAGTGCATCCAAATTGATTTCCAAGCATATGGAATGTTCTATGCAAACCGTGCACCTATCTTGCATCAAGATTAGCATTATCTCCAAAGAGACCGAACCGAGCTTCCACTTGAGCCTCTTCATCTAGGAGTACAAACAGGTGCGTCAAAAATGGTTTCTTAGACTATGGTGCATTAGGCACAAACTATGCACCTATCTTGCACTGAAACTAACATTGTCTCCAAACAGACCGAAGCGAGATTCCATATGACACACGTCATCTAGGAGTTCCATTGGGAGCGTCCAAATTGATTTCTTAACATGTGGTACGTTCCATGCAAACTGTGCAACTATCTTGCATCAAGATTAGCACTATATCTGAACAGACCAAATCGAGCCTCCACTTGAGCCTCTTCAACTACGAGTACCATCGGATGTGTCAAAAATTGTTTCTTAGCCTATGGTGCATTAGGCGTAAACTATGCACATATCTTCTACCAAAACTAACAATGTCTCTAAACAGACCATAGCTAGATTCCATATGGCACACATCATCAAGGAGTTATATCAGGTGCGTCCTAATTGATTTCTGAGCATATCTTATGTTCCATGCAAACCGTGCATCTATCTTGCATCAAGATTAGCACATATCTTGCACCAAAACTAACACTGTCTCCAAACAGACCGAAGCAAGATTTCGTATGACACATGTCATCTAGGAGTTCCATCATGTGCGTCCAGATTGATTTCCAAGCATTTGGTATGTTCCATGCAAGCCGTGCACCTATCTTGCATCAAGATTAGCACTATCTCCAAACATACTGAACCTAGCATCGACTTGAGCCCCTTCACCTAGGAGTACCAACAAGTGCGTCAAAAATGGTTTCTTAGACTAATGTGCATTAGGTGCAAACTGTGCACCTATCTTGCACCGAAACTAACAATGTCTCCAAATGGACCGAAGCGAGATTCCATATAACACACGTCATCAAGGAGTTCAATCGGGTGCATCCAAATTGATTTCCAAGCATATGGTATGTTCAATGCAAACCATGCACCTATCTTGCATAAGGATTAGCACTATCTCCAAACTGACCAAACCAAGCTTCCACTGGAGCCTCTTCACCCAGGAGTACCAAATAGTGCGTCCAAAATGGTTTCTTAGACTATGGTGCATTAGGCGCAAACTGTGCACCTATCTTGCATCAAGATTACCACTATCTCCAAACAGACCGAACCGAGCTTCCACTTGAGCCTCTTCATCTAGGAGTACAAATAGGTGTGTCAAAAATGGTTTCTTAGTCTATCGTGCATTAGGCACAAACTATGCACTTAACTTGTACCGTTACTAACATTGTCTTCAAACAGACCAAAGTGAGATTCCATATGACACACGTCATCTAGGAGTTCTATTGGGTGCGTCCAAATTGATTTCTAAACATATTGTACGATACATGCAAACTATGCAACTATCTTGCATCAAGATTAGTACTATATCTGAACAGACCAAATCGAGCCTCCACTTGAGCCTCTTCAATTACGAGTACCATCGGGTGCGTCTAAAATGGTTTCTTAGCCTATGGTGCATTAGGCATAAACCGTGCACATATCTTCTACCAAAACTAACAGTCTCTAAACGAACCGAAGCAAGATTCCTTATGACACACATCATCAACGTGTTATATCAGGTGTGTCCTAATTGATTTCTAAGCATATCGTATGTTCCACGCAAACTGTGCATCTATCTTGCATCAAGATTAGCACTATCTCCAAACAGACCAAACCGAGCTTTCACTTGAGCCCCTTGACCTAGGTGTACCATCGGGTGCGTCCAAAATGGTTTCTTATCTTATGGTGCATTAGGTGCAAACCGTGCACCTATCTTACACCAAAACTAACACTTCTCTAAACGGACCGAAGTGAGATTCCATATGACACATGTCATCTAGGAGTTCCATCTGGTGCGTCCAAATTGATTTTTGAGCATATGGTATGTTCCAAGCAAACCGTGCACCTATCTTGCATCAAGATTAGCACTATCTCTAAACAGACCGAACCGAGCCTCCACTTGAGCCTCTTCACCTAGGAGTTCCAATAGGTGTTTCCAAAATGGTTTCTTAGACTTTGGTGCATTAGGCGCAAATCATTCACATATCTTGCACCAAAACTAATACTGTCTCTAAGCACACCAAAGCGAGATTCCATATGACACAAGTCATCAAGGAGTTCCATCGGGTGCATCCAAATTGATTCCCAAGCATATGTATGTTCCATGCAAACCGTGCACCTATCTTGCATCAAGATTAGGACTATCTCCAAATAGAGCAAAATGAGCTTTCACTTGAGCCTTTTACCTAGGAGTACCATCGGGTGCGTTGAAAATGGTTTCTTAGACTATGGTGCATTAGGGACAAACTATACACTTAATTTGCACCGTTACTAACATTGTCTTCAAACAGACCGAAGCAAGATTTCATATGACACACGTCATCTAGGAGTTCTATTGGGTGCGTCTAAATTGATTTCTTAACATATGGTACGTTCCATGCAAACTATGCAACTATCTTGCATCAAGATTAGCACTATACTCGAACAGACCTAATCGAGCCTCCACTTGAGCCTCTTCAACTACGAGTACCATCGGGTGCGTCTAAAATTGTTTCTTAGCCATAGTGCATTCGGCGTAAACCATGCACATATCTTCTACCAAAACTAACACTACCTCTAAACGAACCGAAGCAATATTCCATATGACACACATCATCAAGGCGTTATAGGTGCGTCCTAATTGATTTCTAAGCATATCGTATGTTCTATACAAACCGTGCATCTATCTTGCATCAAGATTAGCACAATCTCCAGACAGACCAAACCGAGCTTTCACTTGAGCCCCTTGACCTAGGAGTACCATCGGGTGCATCCAAAATGGTTTCTTATCTTATGGTGCATTAGGTGAAAACCGTGCTCCTATCTTGCACCGGACAAACACTGCCTCTAAACGGACCGAAGTGAGATTCCATATGACACATGTCATCTAGGAGTTCCATCTAGTGCGTCCAAATTGATTTCTGAGCATATGGTATGTTCCATGCAAATCGTACACCTATCTTGCATCAAGATTAGCACTATCTCTAAACAGACCGAACCGAGCCTCCACTTGAGCCTCTTCGCCTAGGAGTACCAACAGGTGCTTCCAAAATGGTTTCTTAGACTTAGGTGCATTAGGCGCAAACCGTGCACATATCTTGCACCGAAACTAATACTGTCTCTAAGCACACCAAAGCGAGATTTCATATGACACACATCATCAAGGAGTTCTATCGGCTGTGTCCAAATTAATTTCTAAGCATATGGTACGTTCCATGCAGACCGTGCATTTATCTTGCATCAAGATTATCACTATCTCTAAATTGACCAAAACAAGCTTTCACTTGAGCCTTTTACCTAAGAGTACCATTGGGTGCGTTCAAAATGGTTTCTTAGCCTATGATGCATTTTTTCCAAACTTGCACCTATCTTGCATTGAAACTAACTTTATCTCCAAACAGACCGAAGCTAGATTTCGTATCACATGTGTGTCTAGATTGATTTCCAAGCATTTGGTATGTTCCATGCAAACCGTGCACCTATCTTGCATCAAGATTAGCACTATCTCCAAACAGACCGAACCGAGCATCCACTTGAGCACCTTCACCTAGGAGTACCAACAAGTGCATCCAAAATGGTTTCTTAGACTATGGTGCATTAGGTGCAAACTGTGCACCCATCTTGCACCGAAACTAACAATGTCTCCAAATGGACCGAAGCGAGATTCCATATGACACACGTCATCAAGGAGTTCCATCAGGTGCATCTAAATTGATATCCAAGCATACAGTATGATCAATGCAAACCATGCACCTACCTTGCATAAGGATTAGCACTATCTCCAAACTGACCGAACCAAGCTTCCACTTGAGCCTCCTCACCTAGTAGTACCAAATAGTGCGTCTAAAATGGTTTCTTAGACTATGGTGCATTAGGCACAAACTGTGCACCTATCTTGCACTAAAACTTACAATGTCTACATATAGACCGAAGCAAGATTCCATATGACACATGTCATCTAGGAGTTCCATTGGGTGCGTCTTCATCTAGGAGTATCTGGGGTATAAACCCCTATACCCTTACGGCTAGACTTGGGCCAGGAGGCTTGGCCCATCACGAGATAGTTCGAAGCTTGATCCAAATGCTCGGAGTTTCACGCAAGGAAACAAGATGTGGAGATCAAGCAGGATTCTAGTCGGTTAGAATAGGAATTGATGTCGCACTATCTATGGCAATTGTAACCGACTAGGATTAGTTTCCAGATCTGTAACCCTGCCCTCTAGACTATATAAAGAGAGGCAAGGGACCCCCCTAGGAGAGATCATCTCAACTCAACACAATCTACAACAATACAATAAGACGCAAGACGTAAGTATTACGCCCACACCGCGGCCGAACCTAGATAAAAACCTTGTCTGTGTCTTGTGTCACCATCGAGTTCGTAGCTTGCGCACGTGTCTGCCGATAAACTACTACCGTGGGTATACCCCAAGGTAGACTGCCGACTAGCTTTCGTCGACAATGGCGCGCTAGGTAGGGGCTGTGCGTGCAGCTCTCCCGACGAACAAGATGGTCATCGTTCCAGCTTCCGCGGCCATGGCTGAAGGTCTCACGTTCACCATCGGGCAGATCACTTTGACAACTCGTGGTGGCGGCCTTACGACCATGACTTCGGGAGAAACCCAGATCCAATCTAGGACAACAGAAGCATCGACTTCGTTCACGCCAACCCTAAGGACCCGACCTCCGCTCCCTTGCTACCGGGCAAAGCGAGTCGACAACTCAGATCTTCTTCAAGCCCTCGATCGCGCCGACCTCAAACTTCTCGAAGCCTCCAACCTGGTGGAATCGATTTCACGCAAGCCCGATCAGGCGGCAGCATCCAATTTTTTCGATTCCCGTAGACCAACTCGTGTCTCCACACACGAATGACTGGAATCGTCCCTGACGATAACATCGACCACCGCGGGACGGACTGTCAAATTCAAGCCAGCCCCCCCAACACAGAACTTCCCTCATGATCTGAGCAACGCGGCTGATCAGTTTTCGAGGCATAGAGATTCTCTGTTTGGGAAGATGGGATTGTCGCCAGGACAAACACACCAACCAGCTCGCCACTTCGTCAACATGGTATCCATCCGAGTTCTACCAGACGATAAGGCCACCAGTACAAACTCTAGCACAGGATCTGTCCCTACCGAGGTTTTACACTCTGAGGACGAAGACTACGACCTGGATCTACCACCTTACCCCCCGGGTTTTTCTTGTTTCCCGATCTTTCCACCTCGGCGAGGAGATCTGATTTTCAACGTCAGCAATGACGAGCCAGTTGTCAATAGCGAAACCGACAAGCAAAGACAACAGCGGCGAGCGGATGAGGAGTGGCAGCTCACACCACACAACCTCAGCGATGCTTTCGACATGGTCGGGAATCAGCAAGTCTACAAGACGCCAAGCGCCAACATGGCCGTTGTAATGGCAAACTTGGATCGACTCTCCAATACTCTAGAGTACCAGGGCATCCGTTCCAATATACGAGCACATCAGATCTCCGCGATGGGGAAGACCGCTACTTTGCTCAAAAGAGTCCAAGCCGTCTCCTACACGGAGGTTTCTTCTGAGTAGACTCACCGCAGTCGGACTTCACCGCGACCCAGCGGGCGCCATCATAGCCGCTCTCCCGCCAACGATCGCAGGAAGGACACTAGACGCGACAACCGTGGTCGGGAAACTGGCAGTTACCGTGAGCAGAGACGCAGACGTGGTCAGGAGGTAAACCAAGACCAGGACTTGCGATACAACATCCCTCCTAAGGATGTCCGTGAACGCATTAATAGGCGCATCACGGAGCGCGCAGTACATGAAAATGTGCGACACATTGAGTACGATGCAGCACATGGCCCCCCGGCCTGAGACAGTTCTCCTCACACCTTCACCAAGTCATATGGCCTCACAACTTCAAGCTTGAGAAGTTTAAAAAGTACAATGGCAAGGAGAATCCTGAGAATTGGATCACCCTTTACGAGATCGCAGTCCGATCAGCCGCAGGGGACGAACACGTCATGGCAAACTACTTCCCAGTTGTCCTCGATCAAGCTGGCCATCAATGGCTCCTCGGTCTACCCGAGGACTCATTCGGCTCTTGGGAAGAATTGCGCCAGGCATTCATTGATAACTTCATTGCTACGTGTGAGCAGCCTGGAAACAAATACAATCTTGAAAGGATATGGGACAAGAAGAATGAGCCCTTGCACGATTACATCCGACACTTCTCAGATATGCGCCTCAAGATTCCGAAGATTTCTCACGACGAGGCTATATCGCCCTTCATCAAGGGCCTATGCTTCCACGAAGCAAGCTACTACGCAAAAGGCCGACCACGGTCGCTGAACTCCTCACCACGGCCAAAAATTATGCCGATGCCGATGACGCAGAAAAGCTCATCCGCGAAGACATGAGAGGAGCCGAGCAGCCTCCCCGATGAGACGATAGCTGTGGTCGTTTTGATAACCGAAATCCACGCCACAACGATAACCGTGACCACTGAGAAGGTTGGGACAGGCGTCGCGACAACCGTGATGATTTCAGAGGCAAGCGACCTCGCGACAACGATCATGAGGTGAACACAGTCAAACGTCCCAATGGACGACGGGACTACCAGGAAGACTACAACAAGACACTGAAAGGGCCATGCCAACTCCATCTCAAGTCTAACCATATGATGGAAGAATGTCGTGTCCTCAAAAGCATCTACACACAACGGGCCGCCCAGGGGGATACCACCAAGAAAAACAGGAGGCAGGATAGACACGGTCAGGAAGATGAAGACGACGACCAGGAAAGGGACCCACGACATCAATATGTTAGTCCCACCGATGTGGTACACTCCATCTTTGGAGGAAAAGTCTCCATCGAGTCAAAAAAGGAAAGAAAGCTCTTGAAAAGGGCTTGCCTTAATGTGTACAGCACCGATGGCCTGATCGCCGACCCTAAATTCCCTCCCTGATCGCACCGAGAGATCTCCTTCAATAGGCAGGACCAGTGGGCCGCCACCCTAGAACCAGGGCGCTTTCCTCTGATCCTGGACCCATGCATCAACGGCGTCAGGTTCGAGCGTGTGCTCGTCGACGGAGGCAGCTCCATTGATATCCTTTTCCGCAACAGCTTGCTCGCTCTCAAGCTAACACCGGCGCAGTTGAAGTCATATGATGTCCAGTTTTGGGGAGTCTTACCAGGTCAAAGTTCAGTACTCCTCGGCCAGATAACGCTGCCCGTCCAGTTCGGAACGCCAGAGCACTTCCACACGGAGTTCGTCAACTTCGTGGTCGCCGATTTCGACGAGACTTACCACGCAATTCTAGGCCATCCCTCACTCACCAAGTTCATGGCAGTCCCGCACTACTCGTACTTGGTCCTCAAGATGCCAACCGAGAAGGGCGTCTTAACCGTCCGAGGCAACGTCTACACCATGTACACTTGCGAAGAGGAAAGCTTCAAGGTCACCGAGGCAATCGATCTCTCGATTCGCATGGCAGAAACTGTAGCACAAGCCACACAAGTTCCACCCGACCAGCTCCAACTAACCGAGCTGGAGACTCCAAAGAAAAGCTCCAAGTCTAAAGAGCACAAGGAAGAGCAACCCTGAATAGACGGCTCTTATCGGGGCCAACCTGGACCCCAAATAGGAAGACGCGCTCGTCACGTTTCTAAGGGACAACGTAAGTGTTTTCGCATGGAAACCTGCAGACATGCCCAGCGTCCCACGAAACCTGATCAAGCACTCCTTAAATGTCTCGAAGACCGCAAGACCTATCAAGCAGAAGCTACGACGGTTCGCTCGTGACAAAAAGGAGGCTATTAGGATAGAAATTACACGGCTTTTAATAGCCAGATTTATTAAAGAAGTGTATCATCCCGATTAGCTCGCCAATCCAGTCCTTGTAAGAAAAAAGTATAATGAATGGAGAATGTGCGTTGATTACACTGATCTCAATAAACACTGTCCTAAAGATCCTTTCGGTCTCCCTCGTATCGATGAAGTGGTCGATTCAACGGCCGAATGCGAACTCCTCTCTTTTCTCGATTGTTACTCTGGTTATCACCAGATCTCGCTAAGGGAAGGCGACCAGATCAAAAACTTCCTTCATCACTCCTTTTGGCGCATATTGTTACACCACCATGTCCTTCGAACTGAAAAACGCTGGGGCCACCTATCAACGCGCTATTCACCATTGCCTCCGTGACGAGATACGTGACGACCTTGTTGAGGCTTACATTGACGATGTTGTCCTCAAAACCAGGGACGCGAGCACCCTAATCGACAACTTGGACCGCACTTTTAAGGCACTAAATAAATACAAGTGGAAGCTCAATCCCAAAAAGTGTATCTTTAGGGTACCCTCTGGCCTACTGCTCGGCAACGTCGTCAGCCGCGACGGCATACGGCCGAACCCTTCAAAAGTTAAGGCGGTGCTCGATATGCGACCACCCAAGAACGTCAAAGACATTCAAAATCTCACCGGATGCATGGCCGCTCTCAGCAGGTTCATCTCTAGGCTGGGGAAAATGGCCTCCCCTTTTTCAAACTTCTAAAAGCATCGAAAAAATTCTCCTAGACAGAAGAAGCTAACGCTGCGTTCACCCAGCTCAAAACTTTCCTTACCTCACCACCCGTCCTCACCGCACCTCAACCTAACGAGGACCTGCTCCTGTATATAGGAGCAACTGATCGAGTCGTCTCCACGGCACTTGTGGTTGAGCGGGATGAACCAGGCCATGTCTACAAAGCCCAGAGACCTGTATACTTCATAAGCGAAGTCTTAAACGAATCCAAGACCAGGTATCCTCAGATACAAAAACTAATCTACGCCATCTTAATCACCTCAAGAAAGCTGAAGCACTACTTCGACGGCCATCGGGTTTTAGTTACTACCAGTTTTCCATTGGGGGACATTTTGCGCAAGAAGGATGCCAACGGAAGAATTGTAAAGTGGGCAATGGAGTTATGCCCATTTTCTTTAGATTTCCAGAATTGCACTATCGTCAAGTCTCAGGCCCTGGTCGACTTCATTGCAGAATGGACGGATCTCAACGAGCCCCCTCTCTAGATGTCTCCGACCACTGGTCAATGTTCTTCGATGGATCCTTGAACATCAATGGGGCCGGTGCCGGAATACTTTTCGTTTCACCAAACAAGGACAAACTCCGTTACGTCCTTAGGATCCTCTTTCCAGCATCCAACAATGTCGCCGAATACGAAGCATGCTTGCATGGCATCCGATTGGCTGTCGTACTGGTAGTCAAACGCCTTTACGTCTACGGTGACTCTGCCCTAGTCATCAACCAGCTAAATAAGGAGCGGGACACAACTCACGAGAAGATGGACCTCTACTCCAAAGAATTCTGAAAGTGGGAATCAAATTTTTACGGCATAAAGTACATCCACGTGGTCCGGGACAGGAATCAAGCAGTAGATGCGCTGTCAAAGATAGGATCATCCCGGGCCCAGATCCCGCACGGCGTTTTCGTTCAGGACATTCACACGCTAAGTGTCGGTACGGACCTGGTCGACAAGTCACCCAACGAAACAATGCTCGTAGACGACACCACTCCGACAACCAGTAGCCACGACTGGCGCACTCCTTTCATTAAGTATCTCTCGGACGGTTCGGGATTTCAAGACAAAACGAAGAACGAGTGCCTTATCCGGCGATCCAAAAATTACATACTGGTCGATGGCAAACTTATGCGTAAGAACGCAAGTTCAGAAGTCTTGCTGAAGTGTATATCCCAAGACGATGGCATCAAGTTACTGGAAGACATACATACTGGATCCTGTGGTAACCACGCCGCCTCTAGAACACTGGTCGGGAAGGCCTTTCGAGTAGGCTTTTACTGGCCAACCGCAGTCGCCGACGCCGAGAAACTGGTCCGGCATTGTGAAGGATGTCAGTTCTTCGCCAAGCGGGCCCATGTACCTGCTCATGAAATCCAGACGATTCCGTCATCCTGGCCATTTGCATGTTGGGCTCTCGACATGATCGGGCCATTCAAACCGGCTCCCGGCAATTTCAAATTCGTATTCGTACTAATCGACAAGTTCTCGAAGTGGATCGAGTACATGCCATTGGTCAAAGCGACTTCCGAGAAGGCCGTGGAATTCCTCAATCAAATTATACATAGATTCGGGGTTCCCAACACCACAATCACCAACCTGGGCACTCAGTTCACCGGCACTACATTCTGGGACTTCTGTTATGACACAGGAGTAGTCATAAAATACGTGTCGGTAGCCCATCCGCGAGCCAACGGCCAAGTCGAACGAGCAAATGGAATGATTATTGATGCTCTAAAAAAGAGATTGTATACCGAAAACGACAAGGCACCAGGGCGGTGGATGAAAGAGTTACCAGCTGTGGTCTGGGGTCTTCGAATACAGCCTAGTCAGAACACGGGTGTACCGCCCTATTTTATGGTTTATGGGGCCGAGGCAGTGCTCCCCTCGGACGTAGCCTTTGGATCTCCAAGAGTCGAACATTTCGACCAGTCTTCAGCCGACCTCGCTAGAGAGCTCGAAATCAACTGCACAGAAGAGAGGCGCCTGACTTCCTGTCTTCGAACAACGAAGTATCTCGAGGCCATTAGGCGATACCACAACAGGAACATCAAAGACCGCTCCTTCGTGGTCAGTGATCTAGTACTCAAATGGAAAACAAGCCAGGATGGAATGCACACTTTATCTACACCTTGGGAAGGACCTTTTGTGGTCGCCGAAGTTACACGCCCTACATCTTACAGACTGGCGTATCCAAATGGAACACGCTGGCCCAACTCCTGGCACATAGACAAACTGCGCCGCTTCTATCCCTAAGTTTCAGTACATTTCATTTGTAAATCTCTTTAGATGAATAATAATAAAATTTGCCTTTTTTGCTATATACTCTTACATACGCAGAATACTTGACAAGTGCCACAATTACTTTCCAGGACAAGCTCCTCAAAGGCAATCAACATGATTCAGTGATACATCACTCAAACAAATTTACAGCGCTGAAAACCATGGTTCACCTAAAATCAAACTTTATTACAAACTTTATATACAAAGTTTACAATAAACACCCCTCTGGGCGGCTTCTAGTCTACTCCTATAGACTACTCTACACACCTACTACTCGGGCTGATCACCCGCACGACTCTCTAGTCCCGTCGAAGGGGTCGGGGCCACCGGCGCCTGGCTGGTCGAGACCGCAGGCGTCAACTGCCCATCTCCTGCAATCGACGCCCCCGACAACTCTCGTGCCGACCTATCTGATCCCGGCTGATCGGGGGAGTTGATGTCCCGCAGAGATTTATATCGCCGATCACTGTCGACGATAGGTCCAGCAGATTGACGCGAAGGTCATCCACCTCCCTTGGACCAACCTCCTTCGGAAATCCCCTCTCAAGTCGAGACAAATCGACCAGGGGGTAGTGGGCGCGTACCATGCTGACGACGTGCGCTCCGGCAAACTCCCCGGCATCCTTAACAAACTGCTGAAGCCAACCCTACGCTTGCTGTGCCTTTTCGACCGGGGTTAGCTTCAGCGCGTGGGTTGGTCCTCGGGGAGCTCGGGACTGATCAGGTCAAGTACCGGGGCTACTCCTTTCCAGATCTTGATGCAGTTGGTCTTCCAGGAGTCCCGTTCCTTGACCAGCTCGTCGAGGTGCTTTTTAGTGTTGACTTTAAGCACTATGACAGAGTTTTCAAGAAAACCAAGCAAACAGTCAGTATAAACAAGAGGAAAGAAAACTACATGGTTAAAAAGGGCGAAACAGCTCTTACCAGCTAACTCCCGACTTTTGTTCTTCAGCTCCTCGCAAGCCTTGCGCCCGGTCTCCAGTGCACCGGCACGCTCCTGGTCGAGCCGATCCCTCTCTTCTCGAAGGCGCCCAATCTCCTCCTCTAGACCTGAAGCAACAATTGCTGGTCATCAAAACCGACCACGCAGTTAACTACAACTGCTCGGAACATTCGCCCTATCCTTCTTCTCGCGATCCTTATTGGCTAGTCGCCGATTCAGATCCAACAGGCGTTCTTCCTGAGCCGCCTTCTCGGCCACCTCCCTCTCGGCCTCCAACCGAAGGCGGTCCACCTCCGCGGTCAGGGCTTTGTTCTCGGCGACTATTCCTTCAATTTGGTCGAAGCACCTTTTTCGGTACTTCGCAGTTTTCATTGCACCCTGCGAGAAATATACATGTCATATAGTGAACAAGCAACAATGTATACATACTCTAGCAGAATACAAGACCACTTACCTTTACTTCATCAACGAGCCGCTTAGCAGCGCGCTCTACCCTCGCCGCCTCCTCAGTCTCGGCGAGCTCTTCGTGGCCGGCCCAGTGGTCCCCACGCTGGCGCCACACGTAAACATGTTGGCGACCATCGCGGGGATGCCCCTGGATCTCCTCCACTTCATCATCAGAGGCTGCTTGGGCCTCGGCGCCCTCCCTGCTACCCCCAGCCATAGTAACGGGTATCATCGGACTCTTACATCGGCTAGGGGAGCCCTCTGGTGTGGAAGCTTCTACTGGGACTGGAGTCGGGGCCCTCTATTCTTCAGCAGGAGGGGGTCGCGACCTTGTCTCCCTCCTCCGCAACACTGCTCGGGGGAGGCGTCCTCTCCGTCTCATCACCCCTTGTCGGGGTACTCGCTCCAGCCCTATCACGAGCCGGGTCCTCCTAGGTGGTCCCTGCCATGGACAGAACCGTGGGCTGCTCCACGGGCCGCTCACGAGCATTCTGCTCAGCGGCATCCTTGTCAGCAACGGCCAACTCGGTTTTTCTCAAGCCGCCAATGTTGCTCGGATCAACATCCGAGGCCGCACTAACAAGAAAGAGCCAATGCAAATTCCCATAACAACATTATACTTTGTAAAACACAAAGAAAGTGCAGAAGACATGTTTTATAACTCACAGGTCGGAGCTCCTATGCATCGCCACGAAGAACCTTCTCCTGGTCCTCCCAACCGCCGCTGCCGCTTCTGCCCCTCCAAGTCGTATTGGCTCGGTGTGCGGGGCAGGAGGATCATTGGTTACCCGACCAGCGTCGATCGGCGCGACATCAGGGTAGCTGCGTGGTCTTTGAACCAAATATGGAGAAGCCTCGTCCTCGTCGTCAGCGATCCTCACGAGCCGGCGATGCTTCGGGGCCTGGCTGGTCTCCGCCGGCATTGCCTCTGTGGGGGATGGCTCCATAGCCATTGGCCTTTTCCCCGCCACCCTGTCTTTAGTGGTCGGTGCTGGTCGGCTCTGGTCTTCTTCGCTGCTGGTGTATTGGAGACACCGAGCAGCATTGTGTGCCAGTGGGTCCACCCCTGCAGGATGGTCCATACCGGGTGCCAGCGACACGTACACCGAGCACCGGTCAATATCTCCTATCTGCAATACAACAACGACAAGTCATCAGTCAAAAGTCATTAGTTCAAAGGCTATCTTACTTATATTGAAATATAGATAAAAAAGGGCATCCATTTACCTTAGGAGCTGGTCGGCCTAGCTTAAAAGCAGGCATCCGGTCATCACTTCGAACGAAGTTATCATCAGTCAGGTTGAATAACTCGTTCATCAACCGCTGGACCTCTGCCTTCTCCAAACCATCCCGATGCATCCTGGTCGGGTCTTGGCTTCCTGCGTACTCGTACGCTGAGTGCACCCTCCTCTGACAGGGCATTACTCGTCCATGAGGAAGTTCCCGACCACTCCTGGTCCGTCCAGGTGGGACCAGTCGATCAGGTTCATCAACTCCGACACCTGACCGGCGTACTCTGGCCGATCTGTCCAACTGACCCTCTTCTCGGGAATATATCCAACATCGCAAAAAGTGGCGCTGCCCGGTTCTTCCCTAATGTAGAACCACCTCTTGTACCATTCGGTGAGGGAGGTGTTCCACGGGCAACTAAGGTAACGGTTTCACTGCTGCATGATCGGGCATTAGCACCGGTCGGGAAGGGCCTGTTGCCCCGGTTCCCGAGCCGGTGCTGCCCTTCCGGGATTAAAGGCCCTCCCTTTCGTGCCGGTTTTACCAACCGGTGTTAAAGGGTTTCTTTTTCTTTTTTTTTAGTTCACTTCTTCGGTTCTGTTTATTGTTTATATATAATATATAATAATAGGTTTTTCAATATATGTTTTGCTGATACAATAATATATTTATATTACACGCATATTAAGCATATATAAATGAAAATTATAGGCTAAGCTTAATAGTTAAGCTTTGCCTATAATAAAATGAATAGACCACATCAAAAATTAAATAGATATGTAAAAAGCTTTATATATATATAGTTTTATATGTACAAAATTCGTAACACATATATACATAGAGTTTGTTCTCCCAATGTCTACAAACGATACAAATGATCATCGTTGTTTGGTATAAGAGTTTCGTTGCCGTTGAAGTGAAACTCGCCGTTTGGATTGATCACTTGGTCGCGGAGAAATCCTGCTATCGTCTCTTGGATAGCTTTGATTCGGTATTGTTGTAGGACCTTTTTCCTCAGCCATTCCGTCTTTAATTTGAAATAAATAAAAAAGGTATTAGTTATTTAAGTTATTCAATATAATTCAGGAGATAATGAAAAGAGACATGTAACGTACTCTGAGCGTCTCTGTGGGTGTTTGATTGACTTGTGCCATCATGAATTTGCACACGTAATATGCACATAGATTGTTCCCTCCTTCTTGTCTTAAACACCACTGTACGATGTATATATATATAAAAATATTCATAACCACGACAATAAGAAGGCTAAAAGTTAGCGAAAGTTTGTTAGCTAGTAGAACTTACTTGTGGATGTATTATGTTAAGCGGCGCTTTACATCCACTGAGATGTTCACGGTCAATGAATCTTTCCCAAACCCTATACACAGCCATTGTGGATCGTGAACTAATAATTACAGAGTCATATTATGATATTTTTGTAGCTGAGATCGACATTACGTACCTTGGAATAATGTTTACCATTTGTTGATAATTTTCTTGTGGTTTTCTCATTGAGTCAAAGATTATCAATCGGTTCTTGGGAATTTCAATGACCATGAGTATCCAGTGAAAGCTGTTTACACACACATATATAGGGTCAGTCCTATAATGTAAAATAAAATATGCATGCACTTAATAACTATATAACTCACTCGAAGTTGAAGGGGAAGAGTATTTTTTGTTTTTCTTTTTGGTTTACAAAGAACCTCATAAGATTGGTGCAGATTTCTGTCTCATAATCTGCTGTCCACACTGCCTGCGGAGCCTTGAAAACAATATAAGGGTCAACGAACCCAATACTATTGTCATTTCTCATTCTGAGCTCTCTCATTTGGTGCCTGCATATATACATACAAATCCTAAGTGTGTAAGGATTATATACATGTAATTAAAGAAGTTAGAAGTATAATAAAAAGGAAAAATACTTACAGACAAAAGCAGCTGACAAGAGATTTGTCAAGAGCGTCGAGGTGGCATAATTGGTGCAATTCTTCGAACTGCACGTATATGAGGTCATCTCCACGGAAGTAGTGATGTTGTCTAATACGAACAGAAATCCAATTCTCTCCCCTTTTAGACGCCTCAATGCACCATTTGTTTATTGCAAACATTTGTGTGCCGAGCTCGTGTAAACGCTTAGGGTCGAATAGACTCCTGCCCGGTTCATATCTTGCCCTCCATTGATCAACTACCTCGGCTTTTTCAAATGTATGACATCCAAGAATGGCGGTAATTTCTTCTATATTTAAACCGCTCTGTCCAAAGTAACTCTCAAGCGAGTCTAGCTCAGACAACGCTAAGGATTTCTTTGGCATCAAGTCTTCATTTGAGCCGTATTGATTTGGCACAATCAAAGGGGGCACCGGTTTTGATACTTCTCCGAGCTATGGGACCCCCTTTCCTACTCTCTTCTTAGTAGGCTGTGAAGACTTGACCAGAGACCGCTCATAGTCCGAAAGTGCTGGCTTTTTCTGAGCTTCGCGTTGCTTCTTTTGATGGTCCGCCACCTTCTGCCTCAGTTCCGATGGCTTCACATAAAAGTACGGCTTTTCTGGGTTAAGCCGTTTTTTCCTTTCCTCCTTTATTTTATCAAAAAATTGTTGGACCTCAGCTTTAGATGTAGCAATTACCTCCTCTTCACTCTTTTCGTAAGGTAATTTTTCTGGCGTCTTAGCTCTCTTTGCTGAGGCAGCCTTCTTTGGAGGTGGGACCGATGACTTCGGTCCTTCTTGGACGGACCGCTTCTTACTACCTCGCTTTGGAGGCGAGGGGACCGACCGTGCACTCTTTGGAGAGGGCGGTGCAGGCGGTGGAGGGGGTGGGGCCGATCTTTTTGGCATTGGAGAACGCGGTGGAGGAGTTGGAGAACGCGGTGGAGGAGTTGGAGACCTCGGTGGAGGAGGTGGAGACCGTGGTGGAGGCGGTGGCGGGGTCGGTGTGGCCGCCGCAGGTGTTGGAGGAGATCCAGCATTGTCACCGCCCGCAGCACTATGATGCGCTGGGGAGAGAACTGGACTTAGGTTGGAGGAGTCCTTGCAAAGAAAACAATTACAAGTTTTGTGAGTAAACTTTTTTTAAATTTCAATACATAATAAATAATATAAGAAGTAAAATCACACACAAACCTATGCTGAGGAATAATTATGAAGCGCTTGCGCCAACAAATAAATGTCTTCTCAGCTTCACCTAAGGTCTTCTCTCCGTCTCCCCCTTCTATGTCTAGTGGCACATTGCCACAACCTTTCTCAACCCTATCAACCGAGACGCTAGCATATCCACCAGGTACTGGTCGATTATGGATTCTTGGAGTGCCCGTTCGGTCGATAGGGTTGACAACAGCGATAGCCACCTTTTTGGTGGCATTCCCATCTGGTACATGCAGCTCACAGGTAGTAAAAGCCTCTGTGACATCATCCACGGGGAAGTGTAGCTTCGTGTCATCCTGAATGGTTGGTACTTCCGTGGATGCGCAGCTGCTTTTCAACTGGCCTGGGGGGCTAACATTGACCTCAGGCTGTGATGTACCTTGCCCTTTCGTCATTTGACTAAGTGCTGCTTGCACTTGCCTTTGAATCTCTGCCTGCATCCATTCTTCACGAGCTTTCTCGCGCTCTTGTGACTGCAGAACAAAAGCTTCCAGGCGGCGGATCCGCTCTGCCTCCTCATCCTTCTTTCTCTGGCGGCTTCTGTAGGTATCTTGATCGGCTTGGAATGATTGCAGCCACGGAACTGCCCCATAGCCTCTCGTACGCCCACCGTGCTCAGGATTTTCAAGCGCATAGGTGAGTTCATCCTTCTCCCTGTTAGGCCTGAACTCACCAGACTGAACCGCCTCTCGTGCACGGACTAGTCTCTCTGCTGCTCTAGAGATTTCTTGGCCCCAAACTAGCGCCCCGGTGTCTGGGTCCACGCTTCCCCCATGACCGTAGAACCAATGCTTGGAGCGCAGCAAGCATCTCCTGTTCCATTCGGTCCCACTTGGGAGCAGCACTCTTATAACCACCTGATCCCATATGATGGTGGTATGCCTTTTTACTGGCATTCTCTTTGTTTCTATTGGCTCGTTCCTCGCCCTCTTCTGATGTTTTGTACTGCACAAAGTCATCCCAGAAGGCCCTCAGCTTTACATATTGCTTGAGGTTGAAATCTGGAGTCTCGTTTTTCTTGACATATTTATTGTACAAAGACTTCTTCCAATTCTGGAAGAGTACTGCCATCTTCTTCATAGTCCAGTCATAAATTCGCACCTTCAACTCTTCATCGTTGGTGTCGAAGGTGAAAACGTCTGTGACGGCTTTCCAAACTAACTCCTTGTCACGATCAGAGACAAAACTGATCTCAGGAGCACCTCGCTTCTCTCTCCATTCACGACAACTGATCGGTATTTGATCTCTCACAAGATATCCACAGAGATTAACATATTTATTTGCATGCTCACCAAGTGGTCTGCCTGTAGCTATCTCAAACTCAGAGATTACATAGCGGCCCTCCAACGGCTTCTTTGGCCCTCGTGGAGGTACGCTTCTCCCCGTAGAGGTCGATCCAGAAGGCTACACGTACATATAGAAACAAAAATACTAAATTAATAACCAAGTAATAAGTCTAAAACCTAATGTAAGAGATGCATTATTTATATATGTTTACATTTACATACCTCGCCAGTATTTTCTTCTTGTTGCACGACAAGTTGTTGCTCAGGGGCATTGCCCTCTTGTTGCTCAGGGGCATTGCCCTCTTGTTGCTCAGTAGGATTGCCTTGCATGATGTCGTGGTAATCAACGAAGTACTGACTACCGTCGTCGATTATATTTTGAATGGCAGCTTCCATATAATCAGGATCATCATGAGGACGGTCAGCCATTTCTATGTCTGCAACCATACATATATATATTCTATATAAGATAAGAAATACACTAATACTACTACAAATGAAAGTGTTGGAGTGCTCTAAAAATAATACTAGGATCTTTTAAGCCAAGTAATACATTAGAATAAAAAACAATACTAGAATAATACATACATACAAAAAAATATTACATATATATGTGTGTGTGTATATGTACAAAAAATAATATACATACATACAAAAAATAATACATATATAAAAAAATAGAACATACATACATACTATATACTAAAAATACTACAAGAATATATATTACAAGAATACTACAAAAATAAGTGTTGGAGTGCTCTAAAAAATAATACTAGAATCTTAAGCCTAGTAATACACTAGAATAATATACTAAAAGAATAATACTAGAATAATAGTACAAACAATAATATATACAAAACACTACAAAATAAAATATAATACAAGAATAATACAAGAATAATAGTACAAACAATAATATATACAACACACTAGAAATAAAATATGATACAAGAATAATACAAGAATAATATACTTCAAATAATATACTAAAAAAATAATACTACAAATAATATACTAAAAAATAATACTACAAAATAATACAAGAATAATATTAATATATTACAAATATATACTAGCATAATATAATTTATAACAGGTCAACACTACACTTATACTAATGTACTAAAAACTATTACTAGAATAAAATACTAACATCATGCATTATTTTTTAGTGTGTATATATATATACTTAATATATATACTAGCTAGCATTCATTAATTATTATTTTTGTGTACAAATATATAGAAATCACTAAAATTGCAAAGTGATTGACATATAATTCATAACATTTATTTATTTTATATATATAAACTGCAGTGGAGTATTTATTATATATATATATATATATGTCTATATATGGTTTCGGATTATACATTTGCAGTGGACGCGCGGGGGGCCGGGCGTGGAGATCGAGACGTAGATGGCGGCGCTGGTGGAGATGGTGGTCGCGGCGGCGGCGCTGGTGGCCGGAGCTGA